>NC_029773.3:72037648-72051208 GCF_000817695.3 Arachis duranensis | reverse complement strand
GAATTGAATAGAAGAACAATAGTAATTGCATTAATACTCGAGGTATAGCAGAGCTCCACACCTTAATCTATGGTGTGTAGAAACTCCACCGTTGAAAATACATAAGAACAAGGTCTAGGCATGGCCGAATGGCCAGCCTCCCAAAGAGGGTTCAATCATCAAAACATGATCGAAAGATCTCCCAAATACAATAGCAAAAGGTCATATTTGTAGAGAACTAGTAGCTTAGGGTTTACAAAGATGAGTAAATGAAATAAAAATCCACTTCTGGGCCCACTTGGTGTGTGCTTGGGCTGAGCATTGAAGCTTTTTTGTGTAGAGACTTTTTTTGGAGTTAAACGCCAGCTTTTGTGCCAGTTTGGGCGTTTAACTCCCATCCTGGTGCCAGTTCCGGCATTTTACGCCAGAATTCTTGAGCTGACTTGGAATGCCTGTTTGGGCCATCAAATCTCGGGCAAAGTATGAACTATTATACATTGCTGGAAAGCCCAGGATGTCTACTTTCCAACGCAATTAAGAGCGCGCCAATTAGGCTTCTGTAGCTCCAAAAAATCCACTTCGAGTGCAGGGAGGTCAGAATCCAACAGCATCTGCAGTCCTTTTCAGCCTCTGAATCAGATTTTTGCTCAGGTCCCTCAATTTCAGCCAGAGAATACCTGAAATCACAGAAAAACACACAAACTCATAGTAAAGTCTAGAAAAGTGAATTTTAAATAAAAACTAATAAAAATATAATAAAAACTAACTAAAACATACTAAAAACATACTAAAAACAATGCCAAAAAGCGTATAAATTATCCGCTCATCAGGCGACGCGCACGCGTGACCCCATTTTCACTGCAAAAGCTGATTTTGAGTTCCAAGCCAAATTTCAGACTTCTAAGTCTCCATTCTCATCCTTTTTGTCCTAAATACTTATAGTATGCCTAGCGATCAGAAGAAGCTAGGCCATGTGGTAACTTGTGGATGAAGTAAAATGAGAATCAATGATGAATGATGAGTAATGATGATTGTGTGAGTTGCTGAGGGTGATGATGAAAGTGTGGTGTATGCCGTGAGCTGAAGGGCTGTATTTAATAATGACTGTTGGCTGGTTATGGCTTATGTTATGAGCCGGATGGCTATGATAAATATTCATTTATGACTAGAAAGAAAATATTGCTTTGAATGTTTATTTTATCTTGAGCTCTCTTTCTAGGAAGTGCGACCCCAGAGAGATGAAGGAAGGTAAGGATCCCCTTCTTTGTTCCTCTTGGTATTGTAAAATCGCCTCCAGCAACATGGTGGGAGGTTAGGATCCCCTCCATGGTTCCTCCTAACCATATGAGAACGTACCTCTTGGGTAGATGCAAAGGTTGTGGTTGCACCCCACTTGCTCTAGGTTAGTTAGTATAGAGGCTACCTGGGTGGACGCAAGGGTTATAGTTTTGCCCCATTTGCCACGGGTTATGATGAGTGATGTATAAATGTGCAATCATGTGATGTATAAATGACGATATGGTCATGATGAATGATTATGGAATGTTCTGAATGAATGTGGAATGATTATCTGAGATACGAGTTTCCCTGGATGAAAGCAATGACTAGCAACTACGTGCTCCATGTTGAGACTCGATACTCTGTTGACCCTATGTCGTAAGTGTGGTCAGACACTGTGAAAGTTATGGATGAGCTCGCCCCCGTGGATAAAAACCAGTGCGGGTATTGTATGGATAAACACCAGTGTGGGTGTTGTATGATTATGATTATGATCATGATTATGTTGAGAATAACTCGAGTTAGGGATGCATGACAGAGGGACAGTCCAATGGTTAGCTACCAGGACTTGTCGGGTTGGCTATATAACCGATAGATGATATCACCAGCCATATGGCATGCATTCATCATTTGCATATATTTGAATTGTTTGGGTTTGCCTATTTGTTTTGGATTTCTATATCATATATGCTATGTTACCTGATTATGTGCTACTTGTTCTACTTGTACTTTAATTGTGTATTACTTGCTTGAATTGCTTGTGTTTGTACAACTGAGAGGTCCCTCATGCTGGTGTCAGTGGACGCTGAGGGCTATTCTTGATGAGATGAATTGATGATGTGATTGAACAATGATGATGATTATTGAATGAGATAATTTGAGCTCCCTGGGTAGACGCAGTGAAGTGATTTCACTTGCTCCAAGTGAGGATATGATGTATTGATATACAATTGCTGAGACAGAATAACTGGTGATGGTTTTGTTTATAATTTTGATCCTAGTTTATTGGAGAGTTAGAAAGTAAGGAAGCATGAGAAAGATGAATTAGATTTAACATTCCCTTATGAGAAAGATGAATTAGATTTATCATTCCCTTATGGTACCATTTAGGTGGTTAGAATCTGATCTCCAGTACTTTTATGTTGTCTCAATTTTGAATTTTATTGTGAAAAAATAAAAAAATGGAGAAAAAATAAGGCTTCTTTCTTACTTGAGAGTTTTTTCTCGATCTGTACAAGTAGTATTTTGGCAATGAAAATGTTTAATAAAATTAGTGATCAATAAAGTATTTTAGGGTAAAATATTAATTTAGTTTTAAAGAATGGAGATAGAACATGATTTAACGATATGGTTTAATATTTTAAATAGAAAATGTACAATGTATGTAGAAATTTTGCAAAAATTTTTGTTACACATTAGTGCACTAAAAGTCGATTAAAAACCTTCGTAAAACTAATTTGAAGATAATGTATTAAAGGATTTTATAAAAATTTAAAATTTCACTTAAAGTAGAAATATTTTATGAGAATTAGACTAATAACCATAGAGTCATATCAAACAATAATTAGATACAAAAAAATCAAACAATAATTAACTTACGGAGACATGTAAATTATATAATTTGTTCAATTACGACTTATAAGAGGTGGGGGCGAAGGTTTCTGATGGTTTTCAGTGGCTAAGAGAAGGGGGGTTGAATCTTAGCCCCTTTTTTGTTTTAATTTCACTTGCTGGTCTTTGAGGAGACTTTTTGATTTTTGTCTCGTCCCTAGCCACGAGACTTTTATTTTTGTCTCGTCACTTGGCACGAGATATTTTTTGGTTTTAGCTCCTGTGCAGTAGAAACAGAAATGGAGTAGAAAAGAGAGAGAATTACACCCAGATATATCCTGGTTCAGCTGCTAAGTGCAGTGCAGCCTACATCCAGTCTCCATCACAACAATGATGGAATTTCACTATAATCTTCTTGATTACAGACTGTAAAGTGCTAACCCAACTTATAAGGGGATTCTCACAGAATCATGAACACACAACACAGATGTACAAAGGAACTCTAAGGACATCTATGGCTTTTTTCTTTTAATTTTGCACTCTCTGCCTTTTTCCGCTCTATGGCTTTTTTATACAAACCTCACTCTTTGTCTTTTTTCCATGAGACTCAAGACATGACAAAATTAAACAAAAAAATGCAAAACAGAATACATTGAAGGAGAAGAACTTCTGTTAGCTCAGGTAGCTCTGAGAACTCTGTGCCTTGCACTTTCACACTTTCTCCTTACTTCAAACCTTGACTGTTCACCTTTACTTATAGGGAGAAGCCTTCAAGGTTGAAACCAAACAAACCAAGCTAAACTTATTCTTCTTCAAAACAGAACCGGTTTGGCCAGAGAGAGAAAAGAGATAACTCATGCAAAACCCAACATGCAATTACCTCTAGTCCTTCCTTGGTCATCAATCTTCATCAATCCGAGCGCTCCATCCTTGGCTTGCTCTCCAAGATGAATTTCTGGCCCTTGATGCTTCATGGTGATGATAGCTTCATCTACTCTAATCTCTACCTCTTCCATCACATAGCCACCCTAGCTACTTCCTGTGGTGGTTGAGCAGAATCAGAGACAAGCCATCCCTCCAAGGATCTTTTTCTTGCTGGCCGAAATCTTCTTTAATCATTTTTGGTATGGAGAAGCTAAGATCTCATCACCATATCTTACCATAAGTGATAAGAATCTCAGCCACTACATTTTTTATGTTTTCTTGCCATCATCATGATGGTCTTGATGCGTGCCTTTCCTTCTTTTTGGTAGCTCTATGTAGCTTCCATGGCTTCCATAATTTCTGTTGAAGTGACCGAAGAGAGGAAAGAGATGAGAGAGAAGAAAGAGCTAGAAGTAAAAGAAATTAAATGAATCAAATTAATTGAAATGGGATTGCTTTTACTTCCCTTGCAGATTAGCGTGTCTCATTATGCCATCAATCAAATCAATGACACTTTCTCTCTCATAGTTCCCATGCATATATTAACTCTTCTTAATAAAATTTTGAGTTCCATCACATGAATAAAGAAGAGATCCATTGGAAGTAATGGAACTTTGCTTTCTTTGCTTAGTGGATTCGGATCATGCATGAGGAATAATTTGGGTTTTGTAATAAAAGTAAAACTAGCCCAACTGATAAAACCTTTCAACCATCAATCATATAACAAGAATTACATAAGGCTGAATATTAATTTTATTGGGCTTGGGATCTCTCCTTTTTATTTCAGCCCAAATAATCACAAATTGCTTCAGCCATATAAAATAGGAAACATTGATCAAGGCTGATTAAGCATATTGGGCTTACAATAATTTTGCTTTTCTGTTCGGCCCAATAAGAAAACCTGTATCACAAAATTATTAATTAACATGTTTTAAAAATTAAACCAATAATTTTGTAATTAATTATTTCAATAATGTTTGTTCATCATCATAATAATTTTGAGTTTTCCAAACTCATCAATCTCCCCCTTGATGACAAACATTATTAAAATTGAAATGGAAAGAAATTAAAGATTAGAGTATAGAGTACTCCCTTTGAATATATGAATTTCTCCCCCTTTCAAATTGTCACATGGCTCTCCCTTGATATATGCTGTTTTTACCAAGGGAAGCACTAACCTGTAACAATTTTAATCAAGCTTAAAATAACAATGTTATTCAACATATTAATTTTGAAATGTTGAATGCTTGATTTATGAGCAGAGTTGGATTGATAATCAAAACTCATTTGTTATCATAAATTGATTTTCTGCTCAATCAATGATCAACCAAAAAATCTTTTGAAAATAAATTGCTGTTTAAAATATTTTCTATTTAAATCAGAGCAACATACTTATGGTAAGAAAATATTTTTAATCACAGCATAATCACAGCAATTTTCAACATTTATTTTCATACCCAATGCTTAAAGGAACTGCCAAAAATAAAATATTCAGCAAATATGTTTACCAAGATGAATACCAAGATAAATCAGAATATTCCTATTCCACTAGTAGCAAGCATATTCATCAAGATCAATTTATCACCAGAATACATGTTAACAACCAATTAGCAACCAGACAGCCATATATTCAAAACAAATGCATCACAATTATAATCAATCAAACATTATTGGTATGCATTATCAAGCATCAAGTGTATCATTTTAACAAGGGTGATCATGAACTCTCAAAAAGAGAATTTCATTCCCTGTTTTCCAGTTTCAATTTTCAATTTTCAACACTTTCTCAACCATTTCTCCCCCTTTTGGCATCAAGGAGAACCTGTAGAGAGAATTTGACATAGCAAACAAAATATGTAAAATATTACCAACAAAATAGAGTATCACAGAGTTATAGTACTAACAGTTTCCAACCCAACAAAACAAAATATCAGATTGAGCCTACTTGCCAATATCAAATACTAAAAGGAGAATTAATCATAAGATAAATGAAGATCAGATTCCTCAGCCTCGTCCTCACTTGCATCTCCCAGTTCTTTCTCCATATTTTCTAACATCAAACTGACCTTGTCCTTGCATCTCATCCAGGCTCTTTCATTTTCATATGCTAGTTTGCGTGCTGCCTTATGAGATTGGACCATGAGTTCTGACATAGTTAAAAATGCTGTGAGAATTTCTTTGATGGACTCGGTTGTCTTGGATGACTCAGGTCTGCTCTCATAGTCACTCTCCAAAGCCATGAATTTCTTACTCTTGGTTCCTTTAACAGCTCCACCTCTTTTGACCATCGACACTTTGTTTTCTACTGCCTCATTCAAAAGGTCAACTTTAAAAAATTCAAAGATACTGGTTAAGAACATACCATAGGGCATATTTTCCTTTTTGGTGCTTTTTACCGAGTCCCACATATGGCGGATCATAATATAACCAAAAGAGATATGAGTAGATGTGATAAGTGCAAAAAGGATAAGAGAGTCAGAGTATGTTACTCTATTGTGAGAGCCGCTTTGAGGAGTCAAGATGTGGGTGATAATCCTGTGCAGTAGAGAGTTGATGGGACCGAGGGATTTATGGGTAGGAGTAGTGCCATCCAAACCAGAGACATTCTCACAAATATGTTGAAGAACAATCCTATAGGTAATGCTGACTTGAGAATCCCATTTTTCGGCCATGTATGCTTTCGGCCCTTCCTCTTTGTAGCCCAAGGCTGTCCCAATGGTTCCAGTATCAAGAGTGATATGAACCCTTTTCACATATGAGTGGATGGTGCCGTCAATGAGTCTCATGTTGGCATAGAATTCTCGGACTAAGCCAGGGTAAACTGGTTTTTGGATGTGGAGTAATGGAGTCCATTGAAGCAGTTCAAACAGAGGAGATACATTTATTCCTTTGTTGGTGAGAGTGTCAAGGTTGACAAGATAGGTTGGACAGAGATGATGCCTTTCCAGAACCTCTTTGTGGAATTCATATGAGGTACATAAGTTGAATCTGGCAGGGTCATAGTGGGAATGTGTTTTGCTGAGCTTGTTCTTGAAGTCCAAGGATTCCAAGTTTGCGGGTTCGGTGGTGTTGTGCAGCGCAAATCCTTATGTCGTCTGAGTACTCTTTCCGGGAGTGGCCTTCTTGGGTGATGAGTGCGGCGGTGATGGAATGGAGGATGTTTGTGATTCTTCTTCTTCCACAGGATCCTTTCCCTTCTTTTTCCTTGAAGAGGTTTTCTTGGCTATGACTTTCCTTCTCATGGTGTCTGTGTGTTTGGAGGGAGGTGAGGGAGAAGAGGATGTTGTGGAATGAATGTGTATATGTGTATGAGATTGAGGTGTGGACGATTTTTGGGAAAGGAGAATCCGTTCGCTTTTCCTAGGAGCAGTTTTCTTTTTCATGATAATGAAAATGGAGAAGTGGAATATGAGTGGGTTGAGTAGGAACCGAATGGAGTGAGGGAGGAGGGAAGATATGGGAGCATTAAATGTGGATTGGAGAGAGAATAAGAGGGAATTAAATGACCATTAAGTGGCGGTTAATACCCAAGAGGTTTTCCTTTTATTTGAAATAAACTGAAAAGTAGTTTCCTTGGATCAAGGGATTAGTTGAAAGGAAAGATTTGATTTGACACCATGCTTCTTCCAACAAGATTTGATGAGACAACAAGAAGATTTTTGGTTTTTCAAAAAAAGGAACTAACATAACGGTCAAAGAAATTTAGTGGGGCCCATGAGAATTGATTTTGGCGTTGTCTCCCCCTTGTTCACAGTCTTTCCAACACGCTTTTATTTTTATCTCGTCCATTCCTACGAGACAAAACTGAACAGAATCAGAATTTCACAAATTTTCAACAAAACTTAAATCAAACATTCCCAAGCTTTTTCTTAGTGAACATAATCTGTCTTCACAGAGGGGTTTTGTAAAAATATCAACAAGTTAGTCTTCAAATTTTACAAATTGAATATCAATAGTACCCTTTTGCACATGTTCTCTAATAAATGATATTTGATCTCAATGTGCTTAGTTCTTGAGTGCAAAACAGGATTTTTTGAAATATTTATAGCACTCATGTTATCACAAAACAAGGGAATACTATTGATCTTTAATTTGTAGTCTTCCAACTGCGTTTTTAACCAAATTAATTGTGAACAACATGCAGATGCAGATATGTATTCAGCTTTAGCTATGGATAGAGCTACTGTGGCTTGTTTTTGCTTGACCACATGTTGAGTGAGCTTCCAAGAAAGCAACACATGCTGGAGGTGCTCCTTCTATCCACTATATCTCCCGCATAGTCTGCATCACAAAACCCTACTGCACAAAAATTATCAGATTTTGGATACCACAAGCCATAATCACTAGTTCCCTTAATGTATCTAATGATGCGCTTAACAGCCGAAAGGTGGGATTCCTTTGGGTGAGATTGAAACCTTGAATATACACCCACACTTTGAATAATATCTGGTCTAGAGGAGGTAAGATACATTAGTGAACCAATCATTCCTCTATACCTTGTTTCATCCACATCTTTTCCATCATCATCCTTTTCAAGTTTAGTGTTTGGATGCATTGGTGTTCCCATTGGTTTAGAGTTTTCTAGGCCAAACTTTTTGATAAGTTCTTTTGCATACTTTCCTTGGTGAATAAAGGTACCACTAGGAGTTTGTTTAATTTGGAGGCCAAGAAAGAAAGTAAGCTCTCCCATTAAACTCATCTCAAACTCACTAGTCATGAGTTTTCCAAACTCTTCACACAAGGACTCATTGATCCAATCACAATGTCATCCACATAAACTTGAACTAGGAGAATATCATCATTAGATGCTTTAATGAATAAAGTTGTGTCCGTGGCACCCCTTTGAAATTGATTTTCTAATAGGAAGGCACTAAGCCTCTCATACCAAGCTCTTGGAGCTTGTCTAAGACCATAAAGAGCCTTAGAGAGTTTGAAAATATGATTTGAAAAATCCTTATGTTCAAAACTGGGGGGTTGAGCCACGTACACTTCTCTATCAATAAAGCCATTGCACATTTAACATCCATTTGAAATATTTTAAAACCCTTATGGGCAGCATAGGCAAGAAGCAACCTGGTTGCTTCCATTCTAGCTACCGGAGCAAAAGATTCATCAAAATCTATACCCTCTTCTTGATCGTAACCTTGGGCCACTAATCTAGCCTTGTTACGAACAACTTGACCATCCTCACCAAGTTTATTTTTAAACACCCACTTAGTACCCGTAACTTTCTTACCATCCGGATGAGGTAGTAGTGTCCAAACCTCATTCTTGTCGAATTGAGCAAGCTCTTCTTGCATGGATTTGACCCAAGATGGATCTTCAAGAGCTTGTTTGACATTGTTGGGCTCCATTTGTGACAAGAGTGCAAAGTTGCTTGGTTCAGATTGTCTTTTGGTTGAGGATCTTGTTGTCACACCTTGAGAGGGATCTCCAATGATAAAGTCATGAGGGTAACCCCTCATAGACTTCCATTCTCTAGGCTTCCTTTGTGGTGTTGAGCTTTGATGAACTTCTGTGGGTCTCACTGTTTCAGTTTCTCTTGCTGGCTCAAGAGACAAAATGGAAATGTCTCCTCCATTCTGACGAGACAGAACTGGATTGGCAGATTCTTTATTTTGAGCAGACTTGGGATTTTCTTTACTTGTTCCAGCTTCTTCACAATCTGAATTATTATCTATCACAGTACTGGGAATTAAATTAGAATCACAAAAAGTAACGTGTATGGATTCCTCTATAGTTCTATGATCTTTGAGATAAATTCTATAGGCTTTGCTAGTAGTGGAGTATCCAACAAACATGCCCTCATATAATTTTGGATCAAATTTGCCAAGATTTTCTTTGTTATTAAGCACAAAATACTTGCATCCAAAAACATGGAAATACTTAAGATTTGGAGGGGTTCCTTTCCATAGCTCATAAGGAGTTTTCTTTAACCCTTTTCTAATAATGGTCCTATTCAAAATATAACATGCTGTATTTACAGCTTCAGCCCATAGAAACTTTGGAATCTCATTCTCACATAACATAGCCCTAGTCATCTCTTGAAGGCTTCTATTCCTTCTTTCAACAACCCCATTTTGTTGAGGCGTTCTAGGACATGAAAAATTATGAATAATTCCAAAGTCATCACAGAATCTTTCAAAGTCTTGGTTTTCAAATTCTTTTCTGTGATCACTTCTCAAGTGGGCCACTTTTAAATCTTTTTCATTTTGAATTTTCTTGCAAAGGGTTGAGAAATCATGAAAAGCATTATTTTTATGAGCAAGAAAAAGTACCCAACCAAATCTAGAGTAATCATCTACCACTACCAAACCATAGTGTTTACCTCCTAGACTTTGAGTTCTTGTTGGACCAAAAAGATCAATGTGTAACATCTCTAATGGCCTTTTGGTCGAAATTCTATCTTTTGGTTTAAAAGAGGATTTAACTTGTTTGCCTAATTGACAAGCATCACAAGTAAGATCCTTATCAAATTTGATTTTAGGAATTCCTCTAACCAGATTTTTCTTTACTAGCTTAGAAATTTGGTACATGCTAGCATGACTCAACTTTCTATGCCATAGCCATTTTTCAGATTCAATAGATGTAAAACATGTTACATTTTGTTCTTTCAAGTCCTCAAGAGTTAATCCATACACATTGTTGCATCTTTTAGTTTCAAATAAAATATCCCCAGTTTTTTCACAAACAACCAAACACATAAACATTCTAAACATAACTTCAAATCCTAAATCACACAATTGGCTTACACTAAGTAAATTATGTTTCAAACCATTCACAAGAAGAACATCATTTATACAAGATGAAAAGCTTTTACTAACTTTTCCAACAGCCACTATCTTTCCTTTACCATCATCACCGAAAGTGACAAGTCCTCCATCATATTCATCAAGCTTTATGAAGAAGGTTGTCTTTCTGGTTATGTGCCTAGAGCATCCGCTGTCTATGTACCACATATTTTCCTTTCTTTTAGATGCTAGGCATACCTACAAAATGAGCTCAAGTGACCTTAGGTATCCAAATCTTCTTGGATCCTTTCACGTTAAACCATCTCCTATGTCCCAAACCATTGTAAGCAAATACAACTTTATAAACTTTATCACCAATCATTCTTTCACCAAAACAATATTGAATGGGAAAATGACCATTTCGGTTGCATAGCCTACAAAACCTTGGAGTTGCTGTTTTGTTAAAGTAGGTGGGGTCTTGAAACCTTATGTCATTAGAAGACAAGGCTCTATTTTTAAAAGAGGATTTCTCATCAGATTTATAAAACCCCAAACCAACTTTATCAAAGAGTGGTTTTTGACTAGCTAATATTTGATTTAAGATTTCAGAACTTTGAGTGAACTTGGCTAAGTCATTTTCAAGGCTTCTAACCTTTTTCAGCAACTCTTCATTTTCCTTAAAACAGTTTACATATACAACTATCGAATGATCACTTTCACAACTTCTAAGTTGAGCTTTCAACTGCTTATTTTCTTCCACAAGATCACAAGCAGTTTCGGCCTCCCTTAGCTTTTCTTTGAGAAAACTATTTTTAGCTTTAAGAATGATAATTTGTTGTTCAAGATCTTGATTATCAAGCAGAAAACATCTTATTTTTTTCAGAAAGGTGATCTATCATAAGATGAAGGTTTTCAGTGTCAGGGTTATAAAAGACTACCTGATCTATATGATCTGCCATGAGACAAGGCTGTGACTTGGTCTCTGATTCTTCATCACTGTCTGAGTCATTTTCTAAGTCTTCCCATGATGCCATCAGACCCTTCTTCTTTCCCCTTTTTTGCTTCTCCTCCTTCTTTAACTTGGGACAATCAGATTTGAAGTGCCCCATTTCCTTGCAGTTGTAATAAGTTACTTTGCTAAGGTCTTTCTTCATTTTCCTTGAGCTGCTGTCTTTGCCTTTGAACTTTACCATTTTCCTGAATTTTTTGGCAAACAACACAAATTCATTTTCAAAGGAGTTATCACTAGATTCATCATCCAGGGGGTTAGTTACAGAAGAAAAAGCAATTCTTTTCTTTTTTGAATCTTTTTTCAAATAAGTGTTTTCAAAAGAAAGAAGGTTTCCTCTCAAATCATCACATGTCATGGAATCAAGGCTATTGCTCTCGGAAATAATTAAGGCTTTTGTTTTCCACTCTTTAGTGAGACATCTCAACACTCTTCTCACAAGTACAGAATTGGAATGTATTATTCCCATAGCATCCAAGCCAACAACGATGGTGTTGAACCGTTCGAATAGTTCATCAATAGATTCTCCTTCCTTCATTGCAAACATTTCATACTCTCTGTTTAACACGTCTATTCGAGTCTTCTTCACAATGGTGGTTCCTTCATGAGTGATTTGTAATTTGTCCCAGATTTCCTTTGCCATTGTGCATTGTGATACCCGTTGGTATTCCTCAAAGCTGATAGCACAATTGAGCAGATTTATAGCCTTGGCATTTAGCTCCACCTTCTTTCTATCTTTCTCGGTCCAGCTTGCTTCTGGTTTAAGAGTGACTACTCCTTCAGCACTTGTGTTAGTTGGAAATTGAGGACCCTCCAGGATAATCTTCCAGAGTCGGTAGTCTACTGCTTGCACAAAGATCTTCATCCTTTCCTTACAATAGGTGTAGTTTTTCCCATTGAAAAGAGGCGGTCTATTGCTTGACTATCCTTCTGTAAGGTTGTAGGACACCAGATTTGAGCCACTGCTTTCTGCCATCTGGATATTTTCTTTAAGCTGCAAAGCTTGATCTCTTTGAGACCAAGCTCTGATACCAATTGATGGTTTTCAGTGGCTAAGAGAAGGGGGGTTGAATCTTAGCCCCTTTTTCTTTTAATTTCACTTGCTGGTCTTTGAGGAGACTTTTTGATTTTTGTCTCGTCCCTAACCATGAGACTTTTATTTTTGTCTCGTCACTTGGCACGAGATATTTTTCGGTTTTAGCTCCAGTGCAATAGAAACAGAAATGGAGTAAAAGAGAGAGAGAATTACACCCAGATATATCCTGGTTCAGCTGCTAAGTGCAGTGCAGCCTACATCCAGTCTCCATCACAACAATGATGGAATTTTACTATAATCTTCTTGATTACAGACTGTAAAGTACTAACCCAACTTACAAGGGGATTCTCACAGAATCATGAAACACAACACAGATGTACAAAGGAACTCTAAGGACATCTATGGCTTTTTTCTTTTAATTTTGCACTTTCTGCCTTTTTCCACTCTATGGCTTTTTCATACAAACCTCACTGTTTGTCTTTTTTCCATGAGACTCAAGACATGACAAAATTAAATAGAAAAATACAAAATAGAATACATTGAAGGAGAAGAACTTCTGTTAGCTCAGGTAGCTCTGAGAACTCTGTGCCTTGCACTCTCACACTTTCTCCTTACTTCAAACACTGACTGTTCACCCTTACTTATAGGGAGAAGCCTTTGATGAGCGGATAATTTGTACGCTTTTTGGCATTGTTTTTAGTATGTTTTTAGTATGATCTAGTTAGTTTTTAGTATATTTTTATTAGTTTTTAGTTAAAATTCACTTTTCTGGACTTTACTATGAGTTTGTGTGTTTTTCTATGATTTCAGGTATTTTCTGGCTGAAATTTAGGGACCTGAGCAAAAATCTGATTCAGAGGCTGAAAAGGACTGCAGATGCTGTTGGATTCTGACCTCCCTGCACTCGAAGTAGATTTTCTGGAGCTACAGAAGCCCAATTGGCGCGCTCTCAACAGCGTTGGAAAGTAGACATCCTGGGCTTTCCAGAAATATATGATAGTTCATACTTTGCCCAAGATTTGATGGCCCAAACCGGCGTTCAAAGTCACCAA
>NC_029773.3:72036760-72036854 GCF_000817695.3 Arachis duranensis | reverse complement strand
GATGGCGCCATTGATGATCACAATTTCGTGCACCAAGTTTTTGGCACCGTTGCCGGGGATTGTTCGAGTATGGACAACTGACGGTTCATCTTGG
>NC_029773.3:72035171-72036542 GCF_000817695.3 Arachis duranensis | reverse complement strand
TGATTCCTGGAATTCTCATTAAGAATTCTGATATCTTTATTTTCTTTTCCACTTAATTTTCGAAAAAGCACAAAAAAAATTACAAAATCATAAAATCCAAAAATTTCTTGTTTGAGTCTAGAGTCTCATTTTAAGTTTGGTGTCAATTGCATGTTTCTGTTCTCCTTGCATTCATTCATGTGTCTTAAGTGATATTCAAGATGTTCTTGATGATGTCATTGTTCTGATCTTTAAATTCTCTTGACTTGAGTGTTTTGTGTGTCTCATATGCATTCTCATTAGTGTCAGTAGTATACAAACCGCTAAGTTTGGTGTCTTGCATGCATTGTTATTTGATTTTAGTTGCATTTTGATTATTCCTCATTATTAAAAATCCAAAAATATTTTTAATTTGTGTCTTTTCAAGTCAATAATACAGAGAATTGAAGATTCAGAACATACAGCAGAGGAATTACACAGAAAAAGCTGGGCATTCAAAATGCCCAGTGAAGAAGACAAACTGCCGTTTAAACGCCAGCCAGGGTGCCTTGCTAGGCATTTAACGCCCAAAAGGGTAGAGTTTTGGGCGTTAAACGCCAGAATGTGCACCATTCTGGGCGTTTAACGCCAGGATGGCACAAGAGGGAAGATTCTGTTTTTAATTCAGATTTTGTTAAGTTTTCAAAATTTTTTCAAAATCAAAACTTTTTCAAATCAAATCTTTTCAATCAAATCTTTTCAAAATCAATTTCTTTCTATTTTCAAAAAAAAAAATACTTGCTATCAATTAATGATTTGATTCAACATTTCAAGTATGTTTCTTTTTCTGTTGAGAAAGGTTTAATGTTTGAATCATATCTTTTCTTGATAGCCAAGTCATTAATTTTTAAAATCAAATCTTTTTAAAAATGTTTTTTAAATCATATCTTCTCAATCACATTTTTTAAAACCAATCATATCTTCCTAATCACATCTTTTTCAAAATAGTTTTCAATCATATCTTTTTAATTTCTAATTTCAAAATCTTTTTCAAAAATCACTTGATTTCTTTTCCACTCTTGGTTTTCGAAAATCAATTAGAGTTTTTCAAAATGTTTTCAAAATCTTTTACTTAATTTTTCGAAAATTACTTCCCCTCTTCTCACATCCTTCTATTTATGGACTAACACTATTCCTTAATGCACAATTTGAACTCCATCTTTCTTGATAAGTTCGAATTTTCTACCTCTCCCTTCCATTTTTCTTTTCCTCTAACACTTCAAGGAATCTCTATACTGTGACATAGAGGATTCCACATTTTCTTGTTCTCTTCTCTTTCTTATGAGCAGGAGCAAAGATAAAAGCATTCTTGTTGAGGCTGACCCTGAACCTGAAAGGACCTTGAAGCGAAAA
>NC_029773.3:72034827-72035002 GCF_000817695.3 Arachis duranensis | reverse complement strand
CTCCTGACTTCTATGGGAGAAGCATCTCTATCCCTGCCATTGGAGCAAACAACTTTGAGCTTAAGCCTCAATTAGTTTCTCGAATGCAACAGAATTGCAAATTCCATGGACTTCCATTGGAAGATCCTCATCAGTTTTTAGCTGAATTCTTGCAAATCTGTGACACTGTCAAGAC
>NC_029773.3:72032483-72032744 GCF_000817695.3 Arachis duranensis | reverse complement strand
GGAAGTCCAAACCTTCAGACAGAAGGAAGGAGAATCCCTCTATGAAGCTTGGGAAAGATACAAACAATTAATCAGAAAGTGTCCCTCTGATATACTTTCTGAATGGAGCATCATAGGTATTTTCTATGATGGTTTGTCTGAACTGTCCAAGATGTCTTTGGATAGCACTGCTGGAGGATCTCTTCATCTGAAGAAGACGCCTACAGAAGCTCAAGAACTAATTGAAATGGTTGCAAATAACCAATTCATGTACACTTCTGA
>NC_029773.3:72027495-72028331 GCF_000817695.3 Arachis duranensis | reverse complement strand
TATAAGGTGGCGGACAAGTCCTCTACCTTGGCAAGGTTAGCCTTTCCTCATCTCATTTGTCACCTCTGTTATTCAGTTGGAGTTGACATAGAGGGAGACATCCCCATTGATGAGGACAAGCCTATTACTAAGAAGAGGATGGAGCAAACAAGAGACCCTTCTCATCATCAAATCCCTGAGATACCTTAAGGGATGCACTTTCCTCAACGAAACTATTAGGAGCAACTGAACACCTCCCTAGGAGAATTGAGTTCCAACATGGGACAACTAAGGGTGGAGCACCAAGAACACTCCGTCCTCCTCCATGAAATTAGAGAAGATCAAAGAATCATGAGAGAGGAGCAATAAAGACAAGGAAGAGACATTGAGGAGCTCAGGCACTCCATAGGATCTTTAAGAGGAAGAACAAGCCGCCATCACTAAGGTGGACCCGTTCTTTAATTTCCTTGCTCTTTATTTTCCTGTTTTTCGAAAATTATGCTTATGTTTAGCTATGTTTGTGTCTTGTGATCATTAGTGTCTTAGTGTCTATGCCTTAAAGTTATGAATGTCCTATGAATCCATCGCCTTTCTTGAATGAAAAATGTTCTTAATTGAAAAAGAAAAGAATTGCATGAGTTTTGAATTTTATAATAGATTAATTATTTTGATGTGGTGGCAATACTTTTGTTTTCTGAATGTATGCTTAAACAGTGCATATGTATCTTGAATTTGTGGTTCATGAATGTTGGCTCTTGAAAGAATGATGAAAAAGGAGACATGTTACTGAGGATCTGAAAAATCATAAAAATGATTCTTGAAGCAAGAAAAAGCAGTGAATACAAAAAAAAAGAGAA
>NC_029773.3:72018034-72027109 GCF_000817695.3 Arachis duranensis | reverse complement strand
GGACAAGCAACAATTTAAGTTTGGTGTTGTGATGAGCGGATAATTTGTACGCTTTTTGGCATTGTTTTTAGTATGTTTTTAGTATGATCTAGTTAGTTTTTAGTATATTTTTATTAGTTTTTAGTTAAAATTCACTTTTCTGGACTTTACTATGAGTTTGTGTGTTTTTCTGTGATTTCAGGTATTTTCTGGCTGAAATTGAGGGACCTGTGCAAAAATCTGATTCAGAGACTGAAAAGGACTGCAGATGCTGTTGGATTCTGACCTCCCTGCACTCGAAGTGAATTTTCTGGAGCTACAGAAGCCCAATTGGCGCGCTCTTAACGGCGTTGGAAAGTAGACATCTTGGGCTTTCCATACTTTGCCCAAGATTTGATGGCCCAAACCGGCGTTCAAAGTCACCATCAGAATTTCCAGCGTTAAACGCTGGAACTGGCACAAGAATGGGAGTTAAACGCCCAAACTGGCACAAAAGCTGGCGTTTAACTCTAAGAAGAGTCTCTACACGAAAATGCTTCAATGCTCAGCCCAAGCACACACCAAGTGGGCCCGAAAGTGGATTTTTATGTCATTTACTCATTTTTGTAAACCCTAGGCTACTAGTTCTCTATAAGTAGGACCTTTTACTATTGTATTTTCATCTTTTGATCATGTTTTTATGATTGAACCCTCATTGGGAGGCTGGCATTCGGCCATGCCTAGACCTTGTTCTTATGTATTTTCAACGGTGGAGTTTCTACACACCATAGATTAAGGTGTGGAGCTCTGCTGTACCTCGAGTATTAATGTAATTACTATTGTTCTTCTATTCAATTCAGCCTATTCTTGTTCTAAGATATTCATTTGTACCCAAGAACATGATGAATGTGATGATTATGTGACACTCATCATCATTCTCACTTATGAACAAGTGCCTGACAACCACTTCTGTTCTACAAGCAAATAAGGCTTGAATGTTTATCTCTTGGATTCTTTAACCGACGTGACAGGGTGCGTTGAACATTTCCACTGAGAGGATGGGAGGTAGCCACTGACAACGGTGAAACCCTTGCATACAGCTTGCCATGGAAAGGAGTAAGAAGGATTGAATGAAGACAGTAGGAAAGCAGAGAGACGGAAGGGACCAAGCATCTTCATACGCTTATCTGAAATTCCCACCAATGAATTACATAAGTATCTCTATCTTTATCTTTATGTTTTATTCATCATTCATAACCCTTTGAGTTTGCCTGACTAAGATTTACAAGGTGACCATAGCTTGCTTCATACCAACAATCTCTGTGGGATCGACCCTTACTCGCGTAAGGTTTATTACTTGGACGACCCAGTACACTTGCTGGTTAGTTGTGTGAAGTTGTGATAAAAAGTTGAGATTGCAATTGAGCGTACCATGTTGATGGCGCCATTGATGATCACAATTTCGTGCACCAGCCTTCAAGATTGAAACCAAACAAACCAAGCTAAACTTCTTCTTCTTCAAAACAGAACCGGTTCGGCCAGAGAGAAAAGAGATAACTCATGTAAAACCCAACATGCAATTACCTCTAGTCCTTCCTTGGTCATCAATCTTCATCAATCCGAGCGCTCCATCCTTGGCTTGCTCTCCAAGATGAATTTCTGGCCCTTGATGCTTCATGATGATGATAACTTCATCTGCTCTAATCTCTGCCTCTTCCATCACGTAGCCACCCTAGCTACTTCTTGTGGTGGTTGAGCAGAATTAGAGATAAGCTATCCCTCCAAGGATCTTCTCCTTGCTGGCCAAAATCTTCTTTAATCATTTTTGGTATGGAGAAGCTAAGATCTCATCACCATATCTTACCATAAGTGATAAGAATATCAGCCACTACATTTTTTATGTTTTCTTGGCATCATCATGATGGTTTTGATGCGTGCCTTTCCTTCTTTTCGGTAGCTCTCTGTAGCTTCCATGACTTCTATAATTTATGTTGAAGTGACCGAAGAGAGGAAATAGATGAGAGAGAAGAAAGAGCTAGAAGTAAAAGAAATTAAATGAATCAAATTAATTGAAATAGGATTGCTTTTACTTCCCTTGCAGATTAGCGTGTCTCATTATGCCATCAATTAAATCAATGACACTTTCTCTCTCATAGTTCCCACGCATGTATTAACTCTTCTTAATAAAATTTTGAGTTCCATCACATGAAAAGAGAAGAGATCCGTTAAAAGTAATGGAACTTTGCTTTCTTTACTTAGTGGATTTGGATCATGCATGAGGAATAATTTGGGTTTTGTAATAAAAGTAAAACTGGCCCAACTGATAAAACCTTTCAGCCATCAATCATATAACAAGAATTACATAAGGCTGAATATTAATTTTATTGGGCTTGGGATCTCTCTTTTTTATTTCGGCCTAAATAATCACAAATTACTTCAGCCATATAATATAGGAAACATTGATCAAGGCTGATTGGTTTTAAGCATATTGGGCTTGCAATAATTTTGCTTTTCTGTTCGGCCCAATAAGAAATCCTGTATCACAAAATTATTAATTAATATGTGTTAAAAATTAAACCAATAATTTTGTAATTAATTATTTCAATAATGTTTGTTCATCATCATAATAATTTTGAGTTTTCCAAACTCATCAGTTTCTACTATAGAGGGAGGCAGTGGCCCCCTTTAAAATAATATTTTTACAAAAAATTAATAATAAAAGAGTGACCGTCTTTTGAAAAATGCATGGCCTCCTATAATCCCTCAATCAAGGTGCAACTGTTAATCCCATGCTTGCTGCCATCACCTTTGAACTTATTAATGTCGCGATAGAAGGATAAGATAAACATGAAAGTAGAATTGCCTATACGAGTTTACATCTAATGAAAGGTACATGTGACGATAATTTTGACAATGACCAAATTGATATAAACATACGTGACTTAATTTAATAATTCATAAATTATTTCCCTTAGAAATTTGGGAAAATTTTTTAAATTATCATAAATATAGTTGCAAAAATGATTTGTTTTTAATGTTATGATTTTGAGTTTTTTTTTTCAATTGCCAACACTACGAAGTTGAGCATTAATGCACTGTTGATTCCATGCTCGCTACTATCACTCTTGAACTTATTGATGGTACATTAGAAGGATAATAAGTACATAGAAGTAGGATTGTCAAATGAATTTATATCTGATGAAAGGTACATGTAACAATGATTATGATCACAACGAAATTGATCAAAACATACGTAATTTAAGACAATCACTCCTAAATTATTTCTCTTAGAAGTTTAAATTAATCCTGACCAACAAAAAAAGAAATTTAATTTAATCAACTTTTGTTTTAATTTTAAAAATAAGAAGAGTATTAAATTTTAGATATTTTTCTTTTATAAAATTTTTTATGTCATATCATAAATATTTTTTCATTTGAGCCAATAGAGTCCAAGAAGAAGACTTTATAACGATACATTTAGATGTGAAATACAATAAATTTGTAAGATTCTATATTTTTATGTATATACTTTTCTTGACTATTTTTGTTGATTTAATGGGTTGAACTACTTTAAAATAGTTTAGCCTAAATAAAGTTATAAATTACTATTTATAGAAAAAAACCAGTCATTATATATTTATGTATAAATATATGTGTAGTTTAATTTATTTAAATACATATTTTATATTTTAATGTGTATTCTATACTATTAGTTGATTTTAGTATATAATATGATCCATAAAAATATATTCAAATTCTTCCTTTAAAAATATAATCAAATTCTCTTCTTTTTTCGCTTTTTTCCCATAAAAAAAATCAAAATATTAACAAAAAATTTGTGATAAAAAATCGAATTCGGTAAAGAGTGAAAAATTTTACTAAATTTGTAAAAAACATATGCATTGCTCATGGTAATATTTTTTTGTGAGTTTCTTTTTCCAAAGAAAAATAATTTTTACTCTTTACCAAAACTTAATTGTTTACAGTAGCATTACCTTTTTGGAATAATATTTTCTTTAATTGATATATTGAATATGTTAGTATGATTATTTCAATTTAATTTATTAAAATAATTGAGAATTAATTAAAAAATTTTTGTGAAACAGATGATAAGAGACGAGAAGTGCGGCAAGTAGGAGGGATGAAATCGGAGACTAAAAAAGCAGATGAAAAATCACAAAAAAATTAGCATGCAACTGTTAATGGTCTAAAGAATAATTCTACTTCGCCTTCACATTATCAGTCAAAAATGAAAATATAAAAGGAAAAATTGAATAATAAATGAGAGTATCAGACAGTAAACACTAAGGTTTTCATTTATGTCATATTTAATAAATGTTCTTTCATGCAATTGAGATTAACTCAGTTAGTACCATTTAGGTGGTTAGAATATGATCTCTAGTACTTTTATGTTGTCTCAATTTTAAATTTTATTGTGAAAAAATAAAAAAAAGGAGAAAAAAGAGGGGTTCTCTCTTACTTGAGAATTTTTTCTCGATCTGTATAAGTAGTATTTTGGCAATAAAAAAGTTTGATAAAATTAGTGATCAATAAAGTATTTTAGGGTAAAATATTAATTTAGTTTTAAAGACCGGAGATAAAACACAATTTAACGATACTTTTTAATATTTTAAACAGAAAATGTACAATGTATATAGAGGTTTTGCAAAATTTTTGTTACACATTAGTACATTAAAAGTCGATTAAAAACCTTCGTAAAACTAATTTGAAGATAATGTATTAAAGGATTTTATAAAAATTTAAAATTTCACTTAAATTAGAAATATTTTATGAGAATTAGACTAATGACCATAGAGTCATATCAAACAATAATTATATACAAAAAATTAAATAATAATTAACTTACAGAGACATGTAAATTATATAATTCTTTCAATTATGACTTACAAAAAGTAGGGGCGAAGGTTTCTACTATGGAGGGAGGCAGTGGCCCCCTTTAAAATAAATTTTTTACAAAAAATCAATAATAAAAGAGTGACCATCCTTTGAAAAATGCATGGCCTCCTATAATCTCCCACTCAAGGTGCAACTGTTAATTTCATGCTTACTGCCATTACCTTTGAACTTATTAATGGCACTATAGATGGATAAGATAAATACGAAAACAGAATTGCATATACGAGTTTATATCTGATGAAAGGTACATGTGACGATGATTTTAACAATGACCAAATTGATATAAACATACGTGACTTAATAAAATCATTCCTAATTTATTTCCCTTAGAAATTTTGGAAAATTTTTTAAATTATCATAAATATAGTCGCAAAAATGATTTGTTTTTAATGTTATGATTTTGAGTTTTTTTTTCAATTTCCAACACTACGAAGCTGAGCATGAATGCACTGTTGATTTCATGCTCGCTACTATCACTCTTAAACTTATTGATGGCACTATAGAAGGACAATAAGTATACAGAAGTAAGATTGTCAAATGAATTTATATCTGATGAAAGGTACATGTAACAATGATTATGTTCATGATAAAATTGATCAGAACATACGTAATTTAAGACAATCACTCCTAAATTATTTCTCTTAGAAATTTAAATTAATCCTGACCAACAAAAATAGAAATTTAAATTAATAAACTTTTGTTTTAATTTTAAAAATAAGAAGTGTATTAAATTTTAGATAATTTTATTTTATAAAATTTGTTTATGTCATATCATAAATATTTTTTCATGAGAGCCAATAGAGTCCAAGAAGAAGACTTTATAACGATACATTTAGATGTGAAATACAGTAAATTTGTAAGATTCTCTATTTTTATGTATATATTTTTTCTGATATTTTTTTGTTGATTTAAAGGGTTGAACTACTTTAAAATAGTTTAGCATAAATAAAGCTATAAATTACTATTTATAGAAAAAAATCAGTCACTATATATTTGTGTATAAATATATGTGTAGTTTAATTTATTTAAATTTGTATTATATATTTTAATGTGTATTTTATATGTAACACCCCAACTACCAAAGCTCACGCTTCCGGCTGCGCGACTCTGATAGCTCGGACATTATGACGACACTTATACTATTTAATACTAAAATATGAGCCTGTTTAAAACTTTAAACCGTAAAACCGCTCCCAACATATATATAATATTACAAGAATTATCCAGTACAATTCCTTTCCCTCTTACAAAATATATCAAGATAAAGGCGAGGGTACAAAAATAATAATCTAAAGCAATGCAGAGCATCTCAATAACAAATAAATAAACTTTTCATGACTTCTGCGCCCATATCCTGAAAAGGGGAAAAATGTAGGGGGTGAGTGATGAGCGGATATTTTATACGCTTTTTGGGGGTAATTTCATATAGATTTTAGTATATTTTTATTAGTTTTTAGGGAAAATTCATATTTCTGGACTTTACTATGAGTTTTTGTATTTTTCTGTGATTTCAGATATTTTTTGGCTGAAATTGAGGGAGCTAAGCAAAAATATGATTCAGGCTGAAAAAGGACTACTGATGTTGTTGGATTCTGACCTCCCTGCACTCGGAATGGACTTTTTGGAGCTACAGGAGTCCAATTGGCGCGCTCTCAATTGGGTTGGAAAGTAGACATCTGGGGCTTTCTAGAAATATATAATAGTCCATACTTTGCCCGAAGACAAATGACATAAACTGGCGTTTAACGCCAGTTTTATGTTGCATTCTGGCGTTGAATGCCAAAAATAGGTTGCAAGTTGGAATTAAACGCCAAAAGCAGGTTACAACCTGATGTTTAACTCCAGAAACAGCCCAGGCACGTGAGAAGCTTAAGTTTCAGCCCTAGCACACACCAAGTGGGCCCCAGAAGTGGATTTCTGCACTATCCATCTTAGTTTACTCATTTTCTATAAACCTAGGTTACTAGTTTAGTATTTAAACAACTTTTAGAGACTTATTTTGTATCTCGTGACATTTTTATATCTGAACTTTGTACTCTTTGACGGCATGAGTCTCTAAACTCCATTGTTGGGGGTGAGGAGCTCTACAGCGTCTTGATGAATTAATGTAATTATTTATGTTTTCTATTTAAACACGCTTGTTTCTATCTAAGATGTTCATTCGCACTTCAATATGAAGAAGGTGATGATCCGTGACACTCATCACCATTCTCAACCTATGAACGCGTGCCTGACAATCACCTCTGTTCTACATTAGATTGAATGAGTATCTCTTGGATTCCTTAATCAGAGTCTTCGTGGTATAAGCTAGAATCCATTGGCAGCATCCTTGAGAATCCGGAAAGTCTAAACCTTGTCTGTGGTATTCCAAGTAGGATTCAGGAATTGGATGACTGTGACGAGCTTCAAACTCGCGAGTGTTGGGCGTAGTAACAGACGCAAAAGGATCAATGGATCCTATTCCGACATGATCGAGAACCGACAGATGATTAGCCGTGCGGTGACAGCGCATTTGAACCATTTTCACTGAGAGGACGGATGGTAGCCATTGACAACGGTGATCCACCAACACATAGCTTGCCATAGGAGGAACCTTGCATGCATGAAGAAGAAGATAGGTGGAAAGCAAAGATTCAGAAGACAAAGCATCTCCAAAACTCCAACACATTCTCCATTACTGCGTAACAATTACTTATTTTATGCTCTTTCACTTTTTACAATTGAAACTAAAGAACCTTATTGGTATCTTGACTAAGAATAATAAGATAACCATAGCTTGCTTCAAGCCAACAATCTCCGTGGGATTCGACCCTTACTCACGTAAGGTATTACTTGGATGACCCAGTGCACTTGCTGGTTAGTTGTGCGGAATTACATAGTGTGGTGTAATTTTTGTGCACCAAGTTTTTGGTGTTGTTGCCGGAGATTGTTTGAGTTTGAACAACTGACAGTGAATCTTGTTGCTTAGATTAGGAAAAATTTGTCTTTTTAGTTTAGAGTCACTAGAATTGCATCTTTTATTATTCCTTTTAAAAAAATTTTCTTCAAAAATATTATTTTTCTTTATTAATTGTTAGTTTTTCATTGAGTCTAGTTGTATGTTTTAAGTTTGGTGTCCTTTGTGTTTTTGTCATAAAAAAAATATTTTTATTTGTTCAATCCTTGCATTTGTTAAATGTGTCTATTTTCTTAGGAATAGTTGCCCCTTTGAGCTTTCCTTTTTAAAATCTTTTTAAAAATAATTTTTCTTTGATTAAATCTTGTTCCAAACTTTAAGTTTGGTGTTCTCTTGTTAATTTTTCTTTAATTTTTGAAAATTTTATTGTGGTTTTCTAAAAATTTTAAGTTTGGTGTTCTATCTTTTGTTCTTGTTGTTCTTGTGAGTCTTCAAGGTGTTCTTGAGTCTTCTTTGTATTTTGATCTTAAAATTTTTAAGTTTGGTGTGCGTTGTTGTTTTCCCTCCAAAATTTTCGAAAACAAAGAGCATTGGTGTTCATACCCTGGGTCGAGATGACCGACCCGGGATGTTTAGTGACAAGGCGACCGACCTTTTCAGGTCAGACTATCTGACCTCTTCTCAAAGAGCTCGGCCAAATCAACAGGAAAGCCCAAATAAAGGGCCCAAATAGAGGAACACGACCCAAATCCAGAGGCAATCCCAGCCTACAGAGATAAAGGCGGTCCCGTTGAAGATAAGCTGACCTCACCCAAAGATAAGATAAGATAACTAACTTATCTTATCTAGAAAGGTCACTTCTCACCATTATAAATACACTGGAGCACCTAGGTATAACTCATACTCTGATTCTACTCAATACCTGCTTAATACCCTTGCTAACTTAAGCATCGGAGTCCCTTGCAGGTACTCCCCACCCTCCGGGGACACAGGATCAGCACCACCACCAAGTCCAACAAATCGGACACATCAGTTCCGACCACCGTACACCTGCCGGACATGTCGGCTCCGACCAACACAGAAGATCTCGTCCGAGATCGACCTACAGTTTCAGGTAACCCTCGGAACATTGGCGTCATTGCCGGGGATCTGGAAGTCATCCCATTAACATGGCGGATGACCATGACAACGACCATGATTCAGGTTTGGAAGACAGAACGCCGCATAAAAATGCGGACACAGTACTCAAAGATACTCCAGAAACCCACGGAGACAAAAATTCATCAAATCCAGGAGTAATAGAA
>NC_029773.3:72013902-72017986 GCF_000817695.3 Arachis duranensis | reverse complement strand
GTGAAAAAGAAGAAGATCTACGCCGGGAAATAAGGTGGCGCCAAGAATTAGAAGATAAGCTTATAAAACTCGAAGCTGATCTCTACTCGACCATCCACGGAGGATAGTTCTCAGAAAGATCAAGATCCATTTACCAGAGAAATTATGAAAACCAAAATTCCGAAAGATTTCAAGCTTCCGGATATGACTCTATATGACGGTACCTCCGACCCCAACCATCATCTCAGCAACTTCAGAAGTAGAATGTACCTTACCGATGCCTCAAATACAGTTCGTTGCAAAACCTTTCCAACAACTCTCACCAAGACAGCCATTAAATGGTTCGACAACCTACCTCCAAAATCCATCTCGAGTTTCGACCACCTGGCCAAAAAGTTCCTGGCTTGATTCTCCATACAAAAGGACAAAGCCAAACACGCA
This sequence comes from Arachis duranensis, assembly GCF_000817695.3. Lineage (NCBI taxonomy): Eukaryota > Viridiplantae > Streptophyta > Magnoliopsida > Fabales > Fabaceae > Arachis > Arachis duranensis. The sequence goes on along the minus strand of NC_029773.3, from coordinate 72,017,566 downwards.
CCCAGCTTACTCGGGATCAAGCAAGGAGACCGAGAAAGTCTTCGCAACTACATGGAGAGATTCAACAAAACATGCATGGACATACAAAATCTACCAATAGAAGCTGCCATCATGGGCCTCATAAATGGCCTGCAAGAAGGACCATTTAGCCAATCTATATCAAAAAGATACCCGACATCCCTAGATGAAGTACAAGAATGAGCGCAGAAGTACATTAACATGGAGGAAAATTCTCGACTTGGCGAAGCCTCAAGGTTCGATTCTGCCTACCGAGATAAAGAATCCAAAAAAAGGAAGATCGCTCCGGAGAGAAAATCAAGAAATATCACAACTACACCCCTCTTAGGGTATCCTTGGTAGACGTTTACAAAGAAGTCTGCCATACGGAAAAAATCCCTCCAGCTCGGCCACTTAAAGGCAAAAGAGGAGGCGGAAATCGAAATGAGTACTGTGAATATCACCGACTTCGAGGGCATTCCACCAACGAATATTTCGACTTGAAAAATGTCATAGAAAAATTAGTACGAGAAGGAAAGTTAGATCAGTTCTTGGCCAACCGGGACGAAGAACCAAGAAAAAGAAGGAGGGATGAGGACGTCGGACGATCTGAACAATCGCCTCGCACACCAGAAAGACATGTCCACGTGATACACGGCGGATTTGCTAGGGGAGGAATCTCCAAATCATTCCACAAGCGACACCTCAAAGAGGTATACCATATCGAAGGACAGAAGGAGACGCCAGACATCCCGGCAATCACGTTTACCAAAGAAGATGCATCCGGAATCATCTCGGGACACGACGACCCCATGGTCATCACGATCATATTGGCAAACGCCAACCTCCACCGCACACTAATCGACCAGGGAAGCTCTGCCGACATCTTATTCAAAACTGCCTTCGACAAACTCGACCTAGAAGAGAAAGAGCTAAGAGCATACCCAAACAGTCTGTTCGGACTGGGAGATGTCCCAGTTCAACCACTGGGATACGTGTCGCTGCATACAACTTTCGGGAAGGGGAACCAATCTAAAACACTCAAGATAGACTACATTGTGGTCGACGTAAGCTCAGCCTACAATGCCCTGATAGGTCAGACAACGTTAAATCAGCTCGGCGCAATAGTTTCGACTCCGCATCTATGTATGAAATTTCCAACTACAGAAGGGATAGCTACAATAAAAGCAGATCAAAAGATGGTGCGTCGCTATTACAACGAAAGTCTAAACCTCCGAGGCGAAGCAAGAGAGTTCCACACAATCGAGCTCGGTGGAGCTCAGAGACGAGAAGAGCTCCGACCACAACCCGAGGGAGAAGTAGAAAGAGTCCAGATTGGAGACACCTCGAATAAAACAACTAATATTGGCACGATTCTGAAAGGAGATGCAAAAGAATCATTGATACAGTTTCTGTGAGATAATGTTGATCTCTTCGCATGGAAAGCTGCCGACATGCCGGGCATAGATCCCAAACTAATGAGCCACAAGTTGGCAGTCTACCCGGGATCCCGACCGATACAACAAAGACGAAGAAAACTTGGGCTAGAACAATCTCAGGCTGTAGAAGAACAAGTACAAGCACTACTAGAGGCAGGGTTCATAAGGGAAGTCAAATACCCACTATGGCTAGCAAACGTCGTTTTGGTGAAAAAATCAAATGGGAAGTGGCGAATGTGCACCAACTACACCGACCTCAACAAAGCCTGCCCAAAAGATCCTTACCCACTCCCAAGCATCGACACTCTAGTAGATGCTTCATCAGGATACAAGTATCTCTCATTCATGGACGCATACTCAGGGTACAACCAGATACCAATGTATCCGCAGACCAAGAAAAGACCTCGTTTCTTACACTTAAGGCAAATTATTGCTACATCGTGATGCCTTTTGGCCTGAAAAACGCAGGAGCCACTTATCAAAGGCTAATGAATAAAGTCTTCTCAGATCACATCGGAAAAATCATGGAGGTCTACGTGGATGACATGTTGATAAAGACACAAAGCGAAGAGACATTGCTAACAGATTTGATTCAAGTATTTGATACCATAAGGAAGCACAGCATGTGACTCAACCCGGCTAAATGCACCTTCGCAGTAGAAGCAGGTAAATTTTTAGGATTTATGATCACACAAAGGGGAATCAAGGCAAATCCAGATAAATGCCAGACCATACTCAACATGAAGAGCCCAACCTGCGTCAAAGAGGTACAACAGCTCAATGGAAGGTTGGCAGCCTTGTCCAGATTCCTAGCAGGATGAGCGATAAGATCCCTCCTTTTCTACGCTACCTTAAAGAAGGGAAAGAACTTCGAATGGACAGCGGAATGTGAACAAGCCTTCAAAGACTTCAAAGAATTCTTGGGGCAACCACCTATCCTATCTCGACCACAAGAGGGAGAATCGCTCATACTATACCTCGCAGTAGGAAGTCGGGCAATAACCTCAGCGCTGATTCAAGAAGACGAAAGAGGACAATAACCCGTCTACTTCATTAGTAAAGCACTACAGGGGTCAGAGCTGAACTACCAAAAAATAGAAAAATTTGCATACGCTCTGATACTCACATCCCGGCGACTTCGCCCATACTTCCAGGCACATATCATCAAAGTTCGGACCAACCAGCCCATAAAAGGGATATTACAGAAAACAGATCTGGCAGGAAGAATCCTATAATGGGCAATCGAGTTGTCCGAGTTCGACCTCCAATATGAGGCACGGACAGCCATCAAATCACAACACCTGGCCAATTTCATCGCAGAATTCACAGACATCCCGGAAATCCCCATAGAGTGGAACATATACGTCAACGGATCCTCAAATAAAACAGGAAGCGGTGCGGGTGTGATAATCGAAAGCAACCAAGGAACTCAACTTGAGCTCTCTCTTAAATTCGGATTCCCGGCCTCGAACAATCAAGCGGAATACGAAGCGCTACTAGCCGGTTTGAAGCTGACTAGGGAGGTTGGAGCTCGGAAACTCAACATCTACAGCGACTCACAAGTCGTTACCTCACAAATAACAGGAAGCTACCAAGCTAAAGACCCGATCATGAAAAAATATTTGGATAGAACCAAAGAACAGCTCGGACAACTCGGAGAATACAGGATCTACCACATTCCCCGTGAGCAAAATGTCCGAGCTAATACACTTTCAAAATTAGCCAGCACCAAACCAGGGGGCAACAATAGAAGTCTCATCCAGGAGATACTACAGAACCCGTCAATATCGGAAGAAGAAGTCCTAGCCATAATAGGCCAGGATCAAGGATGGATGACCCCCATAATAAATTACCTCAAAACAGAAGCACTCCCTACAGATGAAAAGGAGGCAAAAAGGCTAAAAAGGGAGGCACAGTACTACACTATCATAAACAACACACTATACAAAAGAGGGATATCAACACCTTTACTAAAATGCGTACCGACTTCTAACACAAAGGAAGTCTTGGAGGAAGTACATAGCGGCATTTGTGGTAATCATCTCGGAGCGCAAGCCCTCACCAAAAAGATACTCCGGGCGGGATTCTATTGGCCAACTCTACAAAAGGAGGCTACAGATTTTGTGAGGACATGCCCACCATGCCAGAAGCATGCCAACTTTCACATCGCCCCACCAGAAAAGCTCATCAGCGTGACCTCGCCCTGGCCATTTGCAAAATGGGGACTC
>NC_029773.3:72012462-72013326 GCF_000817695.3 Arachis duranensis | reverse complement strand
TATGAGTTTGTGTGTTTTTCTGTGATTTCAGGTATTTTCTGGCTGAAATTGAGGGACCTGAGCAAAAATCTGATTCAGAGACTAAAAAGGACTGCAGATGCTGTTGGATTCTGACCTCCCTGCACTCAAAGTGGATTTTCTGGAGCTACAGAAGCCCAGTTAGCGCGCTCTTAATGATGTTGGAAAGTAGACATCCTGGGCTTTCCAGCAATATATGATAGTCCATACTTTGCCTAAGATTTGATGGCCCAAACCGGCGTTCAATGTCACCATCAGAATTCCCAGCGTTAAACGCCGGAACTGGCACAAGGATCGGAGTTAAACGCCCAAACTGGCATAAAAGCTGGCGTTTAACTCCAAGAGAAGTCTCTACACGAAAATGCTTCAATTCTCAGCCCAAGCACACACCAAGTGGGCCCGAAAGTGGATTTTTATGTCATTTACTCATCTCTGTAAACCCTAGGCTACTAGTTCTCTATAAGTAGGACCTTTTACTATTGTATTTTCATCTTTTGATCACTTTAGATCTCTAGATCATCTTTTGATCATGTTTTTATGATTGAACCCTCTTTGGGAGGCTAGCCATTCGGCCATGCCTAGACCTTGTTCTTATGTATTTTCAACGGTGGAGTTTCTACACACCATAGATTAAGGTGTGGAGCTCTGCTGTACCTCGAGTGTTAATGCAATTACTATTGTTCTTCAATTCAATTCCGCTTGTTCTTGTTCTAAGATATCACTTGTTCTTCAACTTGATGAATGTGATGATCCGTGACACTCATCATCATTCTCACCTATGAACGCGTACCTGACAACCACCTCCGTTCTACCTTAGATTGAGTGGATATCTCTTGGATTCTTTAA
>NC_029773.3:72009943-72012117 GCF_000817695.3 Arachis duranensis | reverse complement strand
TTGTGTTTATGCCATGGTATTGAACACCAAGTTTTTGGGTTCATCACCGGGGATTAATTGAGTTGTGAAAAAGTATTGATCACAATTTCATGCACCAAGTTTTTGGCGCCGTTGCCGGGAATTGTTTGAGTTTGGACAACTGACGGTTCATCTTGTTGCTTAGATTAGGTATTTTTTTCAGAATTCTTAAGAATGAATTCTAGAGTTTCATGATGATCTGTTAAAGTCTGGCTGGCTGTGAAGCCATGTCTAATTTTATTGGACCGAGGTTTCAACTTATCATCACAAGAGCTTGTTGATTTCTATCAATCTTGCTGTTGGAGCAATGATCTGCTAAGGCTTGGCTGGCCATTGGCCATGTCTAGTGTTTTGGACCGGAGCTTTCTTTGAAAGCTTGGCTGGCTATGAAGCCATGTCTAATTCCTGGACCGGAGTCTTAGACTAGCATTGCAATGATTCCTGGAATTCTCATTAATAATTTTGATATCTTTATTTTCTCTTCCACTTAATTTTCGAAAAAGCACAAAAAAAAATTTACAAAATCATAAAAACCAAAAATATTTTATGTTTCTTGTTTGAGTCTAGTGCCTAATTTTAAGTTTGGTGTCAATTGCATGTTTCTATTCTTCTTGCATTCATTCATGTGTCTTAAGTGATCTTCATACTGCAGAGGAATTACACAGAAAAAGCTGGGCGTTCAAAATGCCCAGTGAGGAAGGCAAACTGGCATTTAAACGCCAGCCAGGGTGCCTGGCTGGGCGTTTAACGCCCAAAAGGGTAGTGCTTTGGGCGTTAAACGCCAAAATGTGCACCATTCTGGGCGTTTAACGCCAGGATGGCACAAGAGGGAAGATTTTGTTTTCAAATCAAATTTTTTTTAGTTTTCAAAATCTTTTCAAAATCAAATCTTTTTCAAATCATATCTTTTCAATCAAATCTTTTTCAAAATCAATTCCTTTCCATTTTCAAAAATACTTGCTATCAATTAATGATTTGGTTCAACATTTCAAGTATGTTGCCTTTTCTGTTGAGAAAGGTTTAATGTTTGAATCATATCTTTTCTTGTTAGGCAAGTCATTAATTTTCAAAATCAAATCTTTTTAAATTGTTTTTCAAATCATATCTTCTTAAATCACATCTTTTTCAAAATAGTTTTCAATCATATCTTGTTGATTTCTAATTTCAAAATCTTTTTCAAAAATCAATTGATTTCTTCTCCACCCTTGGTTTTCGAAAATCAATTAGTGTTTTTCAAAATGTTTTTTTAAATCTTTTTAATATTTTCGAAAATTTCTTCCCTTCTTCTCACATCCTTCTATTTATGGACTAACACTATTCCTCAATGAACAATTCAAACTCCATCTCTCTTGATAAGTTCGAATTCTTCTACTTGTGCCTTCTATTTTTCTTTTCCTCTGACACCTCAAGGAATCTCTATACTGTGACATAGAGGATTCCATATTTTCTTGTTTTGTTTTCTTTCATATGAGCAGGAGCAAAGACAAAAGCATTCTTGTTGAGGCTGACCCTGAACCTGAAAGGACCTTGAAGCGAAAGCTAAGAGAAGCTAAGGCACAACTCTCTGTAGAGGACCTAACAGAAATCTTCAAAGAAGAAGGAAACATGGCAGCCGAAAACAACAACAATGCCAACAATGCAAGGAAGGTGCTGGGTGACTTTACTGCACCTACTCCCGACTTGTATGGGAGAAGCATCTCTATCCCTGCCATTGGAGCAAACAACTTTGAGCTTAAGCCTCAATTAGTTTCTCTAATGCAACAGAATTGCAAGTTCCATGGACTTCCATTGGAAGATCCTCATCAGTTTTTAGCTGAATTCTTGCAAATCTGTGACACTGTCAAGACTAATAGGGTTGACCCTGAGGTCTACAGACTTATGCTATTCCCTTTTGCTGCAAGAGACAGAGCTAGGATATGGTTGGACTCACAACCTAAAGAAAGCCTGAACTCTTGGGAAAAGCTAGTCAATGCCTTCTTGGCAAAGTTCTTTCCACCTCAAAAATTGAGTAAGCTTAGAGTAGAAGTCCAAACCTTCAGACAGAAGGAAGAAGAATCCCTCTATGAAGCTTGGGAAAAATACAAACAATTAATCAGAAAGTGTACCTCTGATATGCTTTCTGAATAGAGCATCATAGGTATTTTCTATGATGGTCT
>NC_029773.3:72009650-72009871 GCF_000817695.3 Arachis duranensis | reverse complement strand
TAAGGAAGCTTCATCTGAAGAAGAAGCTTATGATCCTGAGAACCCTTCAATGGAAGAGGTGAATTACATGGGAGACCCCTACGGAAACACCTATAATCCTTCATGGAGAAATCATCCATATCTCTCATGGAAGGATCAACAGAGACCTCAACAAGGTTTCAACAACAATAATGGTGGAAGAAACAGGTTTAGCAATAGCAAGCCTTTTCCATCATCTTCTT
>NC_029773.3:72007556-72009512 GCF_000817695.3 Arachis duranensis | reverse complement strand
AAGAAAATTACTGAACTCCCTCCTAGTACTCTTCCAAACAATACAGAAGAAAATCCAAAAGGAGAGTGCAAGGCCATCAACATGGCCGAATTTAGAGAGGAGGGAGAGGCAGTGAACGCCACTGAGGAAGACCTCCATGGACGTCCACTGGCCTCCAATGAGTTCCCCAATGAGGAACCATGGGAATCTAAGGCTCACACTGAGGCTATAGAGATCCCATTGGATTTACTTCTGCCATTCATGAGCTCTGATGAGTATTCTTCCTCTAAAGAGGATGAGTATGTCACTGAAGAGCAAGTTGCTAAATACCTTGGAGCAATCATGAAGCTAAATGACAAGTTATTTGGAAATGAGACTTGGGAGGATGAACCTCCTCTGCTCACCAAAGAACTGGATGACTTGTCTAGACAGAAATTACCTCAAAAGAGACAGGATCCTGGGAAGTTTTCAATACCTTGTACCATAGGCACCATGACCTTCAAGAAGGCCTTGTGTGACCTAGGGTCAAGTGTAGACCTCATGCCTCTCTCTGTAATGGAAAAGCTAGGGATCTTTGAGGTGCAAGCTGCAAAAATCTCACTAGAGATGGCAGACAATTCAAGAAAACAAGCTCATGGACTTGCAGAGGATGTTCTGGTAAAAATTGAGGACCATTACATCCCTACTGATTTCATAGTCCTAGAGTTGAAGACCATTACATCCCTGCTGATTTCATAGTCCTAGAGACTGGGAAGTGCATGGATGAATCCATCATCATTGGCAGATCCTTCCTAGCCACAGCAAAGGCTGTGATTGATGTTGATAGAGGAGAATTGATCATTCAAGTGAATGGAGAATCCTTTGTGTTTGAGGCTCAAGGATATCCCTCTGTCATCATGGAGAGGAAGCATGAAGAGCTTCTCTCAAAACAGAGTCAAATAGAGCCCCCACAGTCAACTTCTAAGTTTGGTGTTGGGAGGCCACAACCAACTTCTAAGTTTGGTGTTGAACCCCTACATTCAAACTCTAAGTTTGGTGTTGGGAGGTTCCAACATTGCTCTGAGCATCTGTGAGGCTCCATGAGAGCCCTATGTCAAGCTACTGACATTAAAGAAGCGCTTGTTGGGAGGCAACCCAATGTTATATTTTATCTATTTTCCTTTGTTATGTTTTATGTAGGTTGATGATCATGAGAAGTCACAAAATCAATTGAAAAAGCTAAAACAGAAAGAAAAATAGCACACCCTGGAGGAATATCTTGCTGGCGTTTAAACGCCAGTAAGGCTAGCAGATGGGCGTTTAACGCCCAGTCTGGCACCATTCTGGGCGTTTAACGCCAGAAAGGGGCACCAGACTGGCGTTAAACGCCAGAAAAGGGAAAGAACTTGGTGTTAAACGCCAGAAATGGGCACCAGCCCGGCGTTTAACGCCAGAATTGGCACATGGAGCAATTTTGCTCGCCACTTGGTGCAGGGATGACTTTTCCTTGACACCTCAGGATCTGTGGACCCCACAGGATCCCCACCTACCCCACCACTCTCTCTCTTCTTCACCCATTCACCAATCACCTCAACACCTCTTCCCCAAAAAAACACTTCACCTATCAAATCCCATCTTTCTCTTCACCACTCACATCCATCCTTCATAAAACCCCACCTACCTCACCATTCAAATTCAAAACACTTTCCCTCCCAAACCCACCCTCCCATAACCGAAACCCTACCCCTCTCTTCACCCCTATATAAACCCATCTTCACTCCTTCATTTTCACACAACCTAAACACTACTTCTCCCACTTTGGCCGAACCACAAAGCCATTTCCATCTCCTTCATCTCTTCTTCTTCTACTCTCTTCTTTTCTCTTTTGCTCGAGGACGAGCAAACCTTTTAAGTTTGGTGTGGTAAAAGCATTGCTTTTTATTTTTCCATAACCATTTATGGCATCCAAGGCCGGAGAAACCTCTAGAAAGAGGAAAG
>NC_029773.3:72002554-72007041 GCF_000817695.3 Arachis duranensis | reverse complement strand
GGAAGTAGAAGTTCATGAAGTCATCTCCCATGAATTCTACAAAATAGCCGATAAGTCCTCTACTTTGGCAAGGCTAGCTTTTCCTCATCTTATTTGCCATCTATGTTACTCAGCTGGAGTTATCATAGAAGGAGACATCCTCATTGAAGAGGATAAGCCCATCTCCAAGAAGAGGATGGAGCAAGAAAGAGAGACCCTCCACGGATCTCAAGAGATACATGAGGAAGCTCATCATCAAGAAATCCCTGGGATGCCTTAAGGGATGCACTTTCCTCCCAACAACTATTGGGAACAACTCAACACTTCCCTAGAAGATTTGAGTTACAATGTGGATCAATTAAGGGTTGAACATCAAGAGCACTCCATCCTCCTCCATGAAATTAGAGAAGATCAAAGAATCATGAGAGAGGAGCAACAAAGACAAGGAAGAGACATTGAGGAGCTCAAGCACTCCATAGGACCTTCAAGAGGGAGGAAGAGCCGCCATCACTAAGGTGGACCTGTTCTTTAATTTCCTTGTTCTTTATTTTTCTGTTTTTTTCGAAAATTATGCTTATGTTTATCTATGTTTGTGTCTTGTGATCATTAGTGTCCTAGTGTCTATGCCTTAAAGCTATGAATGTCCTATGAATCCATCACCTTTCTTGAATGAAAAATGTTCTTAATTGAAGAAAGAAGAATTGCATGAATTTTGGTGGCAATACTTTTGTTTTCTGAATGTATGCTTAAACAGTGCATATGTCTTTTGAATTTGTTGTTCATGAATGTTGGCTCTTGAAAGAATGATGAAAAAGGAGACATGTTACTGAGGATCTGAAAAATCATAAAAATGATTCTTGAAGCAAGAAAAAGCAGTGAATACAAAAAAAAAAGAAAAAGAGAAGGAGAAAAACGAAAAAAAAAGGAGAGAAAAGAAAATGAAAAAAAAAGAGAGAAAAATAAAGAAATAAAGTTGTGATCCAAGGCAAAAAGAGTGTGCTTAAGAACCCTGGACACCTCTAATTGGGGACTCTAGCAAAGCTGAGTCACAATCTGAAAAGGTTCACCCAATTATGTGTCTGTGGCATGTATGTATCCGGTGGTAATACTGGAAGACAGAATGCTTTGGGCCACGGCAAAGACTCAATAAGTATCTGTGTTCAAGAATCATCATACTTAACTAAGTTTGAGTTCTTCTATGGCAAGCTTCTTCATCATGGACAAGGGCATTAAGTTGATACTAGCTCCAAGATCACAGAGAGCTTTGTCCAAGGATAGCTTGCCTATAGTGCATGACACTACAAAACTCCCTGGATCCTTAAGCTTTGGTGGGATTCCCTTTTGGAGCACGGCGCTACATTCCTCACTAAGCATCACCGTTTCCTTCTCATTCCAATCTCTTTTCTTGTTGATGAGCTCTTTCAAAAACTTGGCATATAGAGGCATTTGCTCCAAAGCCTCAGCTAAAGGTATGTTAATTTCCAGCTTCTTGAAAGTCTCAAGAAATTTGTGGAAATGTTGATCCTTTGTCTCTTTGTGAAATCTCTGTGGATAAGGCAGTGGTGGTGTTAAGCTCTTCTCCACTTGATGTTGTCTTCGAATTGATTCTTCCATTATTTGCTTCCCTTTTTTCAAATTCTGTGGTTTGTTGTCTTCCTCTGTGAGTTTTTCTGGGACATTCTTGCTTAACATGTCTTTGTTGATGGCTTCATCATTCTTTGTTGGCTCATTGTCACTATGCTTGGTTGCCCCTTGGTTACCATCCAATAACACTTTTCCACTTCTTAGTTGCACGACCTTGCATTCCTCCTTTGGGTTTGGAATGGTGTCACTAGGCAGTGAGCTTGATGGTTTTTCAACAGAAATTTGTTTTGAGATTTGCCCAATTTGCCTTTCTAAGTTCTTCATGGAAGCTTCTTGGTTCTTTGTTGTCAATTCTTGGTTCTTCATCATTTTCCCCATGAGCAGCTCTAGATTAGTGATCCTCTGGGAGTCTTGTGAGATTGGTTGGTTTTGGGGTGTTGATGGATGATGATAGGTGTTTTGATTTGTTGGGTGGTTATTGGGTGGATACTGGTTAGAGTTGGGGTAATTATGTTCTTCAACTTGATGAATGTGATGATCCGTGACACTCATCATCATTCTCACCTATGAACGCGTGCCTGACAACCACCTCCATCACCACGGACAACGGTACCCAATTTACAGAGGCAGGCTTCAGAAAACTGGTGGCCGACTTGAACATAAAACACCAGTTCACCTCCGTCGAACATCCACAAGCCAATGGACAAGCCAAAGCGGCCAACAAAGTCATATTGGCCGGACTAAAGCGGAGGCTACAAGAAGCAAAGGGAGCTTGGGCCGAGGGACTTCCACAAGTCCTATGGGCGTATCGAACAACCCCCCATTCTACTACAAACGAATCACTATTCCGACTAGCATACAGAGCGAAGGCAATGATTCCAATAGAAATCGAGGAGGGATCTCCCCGAGTAGTCCACTACAATGAACGAGTAAACTCCAAACTTCAGAGAGAAGAGCTCGACTTGTTACCCGAAATCCAAGAAAGAGCTCGGATCAGGGAAGAAGCTTTAAAGCGACAAATGGCTTTCAGATACAATTGAAAGGTAGTGCCGAGAAGTTTTGCAGAGAATGATCTCATCCTAATCAGAAACGACATTGGAACAACTCGACCCGGAGAAGGAATGCTGGCAGCCAACTGGAAAGGACCCTACCGAGTCACAGAAGTACTTGGGAAGGGCTACTACAGACTGTCCGAGCTTGATGGACGAGAGCTTCCCCGATCATGGCACGCCTGCAACCTAAGAAGGTACTACAGTTAGAAAAGGTAAAGGATCTCACTAAATGGATGCGCTCTTTTTTCTGAAAAGGTTTTTTAATGAGGCACCATGTAGAGACCTAGATCATACCCGACTTAAAGGGACAAGAAAATTCCCACATGTATATATTTGCATTTCTTTCTTTGAATAAAGTTTATTTAGATATTCTACAAGATTCCAAGACGCATTAATCTGAAGTATTCATCGTCCGATTATAAAGCAACAGGTCGGCAGAAAGTGAAAAACAAATTCACTGCGCGACCACGATAAAGACAATCGTCTGATAAAGGTGAAAACGCGATTCACCCAAATGACGATCTAAAGATGCCAACCATTTTCTACAAATCGGCAAAGATGAACACAAAGTAATGTAAGAAGTTATCGAAAGCAATCCAAAAAAAGAACCTGACGAGGTCTTACGGATAGCTAATATAATAACTTAAAAGACTGGCCGACGTTCAGAATACGGATAGCTAATATAATAACTTAAAGACTGGCCGACGTTCAGAAGTCGAACCAAGTCAACCCAAGTTATAAGTAAACCCTGGAAAGAGGTCTGGCCAACCCTATTAAAGAGGATTACTTTAACTTAGAAGGGCCTGACATAACAAAGTCAGCCCAAAACTAAAAAAGTTATACGAATAGTCCCTGAAAGAGATCTGAGAAAGATCCAAGAAAGAGGACTACGAAAAATAGTTATAAAAGTAATCCCTTAAAGAAACCTGACAAAGGTCCGGGAAAGAGGATTACCAAAATAACTTAGAAGGGGACCAACATAAAGAAATCGGTTATAAGGCGCTAAAAATACAAACAAAAGCGAGGAAACCGAGAAACAAGTCGGACCCCCCACAGGCACGGCCTCAAAAGGATCCAAGCTACAAACGGTAAGCGCGCAAACAACTTAAAGAGGCCAGACAGCAAAATTTCAACAGATATCATGTATAATACGATAAAGCTTCAAGAGGCCACCACAAAACCAACCTCGGAAGCTACTTTTGTTTTTCAAAAAGAGTTGCAAGGTAGACAACTAGAAGCGTCAAGAAGAACAAACAAAACAAAGTTCAAAAGCCCACAAACCGGGCTATTTACACAAAATATCCAGAAAAAAGATCAGCTAAAGATCGGGAGCTTTCCCGGCAGCATCAGTATGAGGAGAAGGAGGACGAGTCTGAAGGGGCACGGCATCTACGGTTCCATCATCCCAGTTTAGAATCTGGCAATCCGGATCAGATGCAACGTGAGAAACAGAGGAGGTCGACACCTTAAGAGAAGGCACTGGGGGAGGATCAGCCTCATCATCATCCTGGTCATCAGGGACAATCTTACCATCCCTCACGACATTATCCAGGCTAATGAGAGTCAAGTCAGCATCAGGAGCAACAACCCAGAACTGTTCCATCAGGTTCTCGGAGGCAGCAGATACGCTACACACAAGGTGACCTTGAAGCTCACCATAATTAACCCGGGCTGTTTCCAAATCCTCCCGAAGATGCATCAATTCCCTATAAGCCGAGACATAGCTGTCCTTATGTTTCAACGCCATGTCTTCGGCCAACTTCAAAGAAGCAGCAAGGGCAATAGAGCTGGCCTTCTCACTCTCCAACTCCCTCTCCACCTTCGCTAACTTCACCTCCAACTCCTCCTTCAAACCATTGATTCGATCAAATT
>NC_029773.3:72001810-72002476 GCF_000817695.3 Arachis duranensis | reverse complement strand
ATCGGAATCCCCTGAATTGTTCGGAATATAGTGGCACCCATATGAGCCATCTTCACACTATTTTTGGTGATAAAATTCAAATGCTTAAGAAGAGACACGTCGTCCATGGAAAGCCCACCATAGGGGGCAATTTGCTGGTCAACAAACTCAATGGCATCAAAGTCTGGGGCATCCAAGTTAAAGGGCTCGGATGTTTTTTGCTTTTTCAAAGGTGGGGCACCAGAAGCAGTATCATAAGTTTGAGGAGGATCGACATGATGAAACTGGGGAGTAGGAATTACTTTCCTCGGCCCAAGGGTACTCGGCACAGGAGGCTTCAGGGGGACCTGTGAAGATCCCTCGCCGGCCACCTTGGCCGAGATGTTCAGAGCAGCAGTTGCCTTCTTTGCCCTTTTGAAGGCCATCATAGAGTCATTATTCTTTGACATCTCTACAAAACACAAAAATAGCCACGACAAAGAGTTACAAAAGAGGAAGAAAAATGAAATAAGTACAGAAACAAGTCAGACAAATAGACAAACAAATACCCAAAGCAGTCCGAACCAAGGACAGATTAGTCAAAAATCTTTTTGTATCAAGATGAGGTGGTTTCCCCCAGAGATCCTCAAGAACAACTACAAAAGCGCGTTCAACATCATCCAGCATCTCCCAGGTATAGCGAGACAC
>NC_029773.3:71979055-72001547 GCF_000817695.3 Arachis duranensis | reverse complement strand
AGTCCAGCCAATCGGACATCCCCTCGGGAACTCTGGAAGACATCTCTACAATGTTATTGCGAGAAGACATGGGGCCAACTAAATCCTACAAGTAAGAAAAGAAAATGAGGTTACTACAAATATCTCGGACAAAGGGGAAAACAACTCGGTCAATGCTTCTGAGGCAATGAAAAGCAAGAAAAGGAAAACCCCAAGACTCAAACCAAAGTCCCGGGGTATCCTTTGGAGGCAGCAATAATGCAAGGTTTCCAGAACACATCCTTTGGATTCAAAGCAAACAAGCGTTTTTATCAAAGAAAAAACACAGCAAATCATCACAGAGCCTACCAAACAAAACATTCCCAAAGCAACAAGGCATGGGACCATTAAAGACGCAACCTTTTTTGAAAAAAGATCAGGAAGAAATCTCCAAAAAAACAGATACAGATCTTTTACCAGTATCAAAAGCAACCAGAAAGCAACAGCAAAACCCCAGAAAGCCTCAACAAAAATTCCAGGAAAAATCACAAGAAGGAAGATAAGAAAAGCATATCACATCAACGAGTAAAAGATCGCAAAAGATCCAAACTTTCAAACATGCAAAACCAGAACTTCACCAAAATTAAAGAGGAAGCCACGAAGAAGACGAGAAAAGCTATTACCAACCTGGAAAGAACAAGCGAGCTTCAACAAAAAACCAAAGGAGGAAGACGAAATCTGGGAATACGAACAAGAGCAATGTCGCAGGAAGAAACACAAAGACCCCAAGCTCCAACGCCAAATGACGCCGCACCACAAGGAAAACAGAAATGCAAATGAAAAAACAAAGAGTGGAGAGAACTAAGAAAAGAAGTTACGAAAAAAGCAAAAGAAGAGAAACCGTTTTCGGGGTTTCGAAATCCAAAATAAAAGAGCCTAAAGGAAACGGGGCAATTAATGCTCAAAATTAAAAAGCATTAAACCCTTGCACGTTCCCAAAAAAGCGCCGGTATAAAAGCGCGCGTCTTTTAGAAGAAAACGTTCTACATTCAAAAAAGGCTCTACAAAGAAAAGGAATCGACAAAATGCTTGAGTTCGACTTCACTTAAGAAGGACCGAAGTCAAGGACTCGACCTCCAAAGGAAGAACCGAGCTCAAGCAGGGGCACTGTTCATACCCTGGGTCGAGATGACCGACCCGGGATGTTTAGCGACAAGGCGACCGACCTCTTCAGGTCAGACTATCCGACCTCTTCTCAAAGAGCTCGGCCAAATCAACAGGAAAGCCCAAATAAAAGGCCCAAATAGAGGAACACGACCCAAATCCAGAGGCAATCCCAGCCTACAGAGATAAACGCGGTTCCGTTGAAGATAAGCTGACCTCACCCAAAGATAAGATAAGATAACTAACTTATCTTATCTAGAAAGGTCACTTCTCACCATTATAAATACACTGGAGCACCCAGGTATAACTCATACTCTGATTCTACTCAATACCTGCTTAATACCCTTGCTAACTTAAGCATCAGAGTCCCTTGCAGGTACCCCCCACCCTCCGGGGACACAGGATCAGCACCACCACCAAGTCCAACAAATCGGACACATCAGTTCCGACCACCATACACCTGCCGGACACGTCGGCTCTGACCAACACAGAAGATCTCGTCCGAGATCGACCTACAGTTTCAGGTAACCCTTGGAACAATTGGATTTAAAAATTTTAAGTCTTGTGTCTTGTGTGTTTTTCTCTTTCATAATAAAATTTAAAAATAAAAAAATATATTTTCTAACTATTTTTAAGCAATTATTTCGAATTTCTTTTATAAAAATTCAGATTTTAATTTCAAAATTTTTCAAATCTTATCCTTTTAAGATTTAAAAAAAAAATCATATCTTTTTCAAAAATATCCTAACCACTTTCTCTCTCCTCACTTTTTCAAAAATCTTTATAAAAAATTTTCAAATTTTCTTTTTTTTATTTTTATTTTAGTTTTTATTTTGTTTTATTTTATTTTTTAAATTTTTTTTTCTTATATAATAAAATAAATAATATAAATCCACATCATCTTTCTTTCTCCATCATGGATCTAAGTGGAAATGAACAGTCCAGAAGGACTCTGGGGTCATATGTTAATCCCACTACTGCTTCATATGGGAGTAGTATCTGTATACCCTCCATTAGAGTTAGTAGTTTTGAGCTGAATCCTCAGCTCATTATCATGGTGCAACAAAGTTGCCAGTATTCTAGTCTTCCACAGGAAGAACCTACAGAGTTTCTGGCACAATTTTTACAAATTGCTGACATAGTACATGATAAGGAAGTAGATCAGGATGTCTACAGATTGTTATTGTTTCCATTTGCTATAAAAGACCAAGCTAAGAGGTGGTTAAATAACCAACCTAAAGCTAGCATAAGGACATGGAAACAGCTGTCAGAAAAATTTATGAATCAATATTTTCCTCCAAAATGGATGACACAGCTAAGACTGAGCATCCAGGGCTTTAAACAAGGAGATAATGAATCTCTTTATGATGCCTAGGAGAGATATAGAGAGATGCTAAGAAAATGCCCTCTGAAATATTTTCAGAGTGGGTGCAGTTAGACATCTTCTATTATGGGCTTACAGAGAAAGCTCAGATTTCTCTAGACCACTCAGCTGGTGGATCTTTCCACATAAGAAAGACAATTGAAGAAGCTCAAGAACTCATTGATACAGTTTCTAAAAATCAGCATCTGTACCTAAGTAGTGAACCTTCCATGAAAGAAGATGCTAAAACAGTAACTGCTGAACTCAGTCCTATAGAACAAGTTACTGAATTCAATAAGCAATTAGATTTTCTAACAAAACAGCTAGTCGAATTCAAGGAGATACTACAAGATACAAGAATGGCTAATATGAATATGGAAGTGCAGCTGAAGCAAACCGAACAGCAGTTATCAAAACAAATAACAGAAGAATGCTAAGCAGTTCAATTAAGAAGTGGAAAAATATTAAATACCTCACTTCAAGGCAGCAGGAAGCCAAGAAATGAACAAACTGCTACCCAAAATCCCTCTGAGGACAGTAAGAGCCCAGAGAGGAATAATTCTGGCGCTAAAACGCCAGAAAAGGGTGGAGAGCTGGCGTTAAATGCCCAACCCATGCTCAGTTCTGGTGTTCAAATGCCAGAAACAGGCAAGAAGTTAGCGTTGAACACCCAAAGGAAGCTCAGTTCTGGCGTTCAGACGCCAGAAACAGGTAAGGAGTTGGCGTTTAACGCCACTCCAACTTCCACCCCTGGCATTCAAACGCCAGTGGGGAATCAGACACATAGAAGTGTTGATAGCAACTCCTCTAAAAAGGCTTCTCAACCCACATCTGTATGCAATAAACCTGCAGCAACTAAGGTTGAGGAATACAAAGTCAAAATGTCTTATCCTCAAAAACTCCGCCAAGCGAAACAAGATAAGCAATTTACCCGCTTTGCAGACTATCTCAGGACTCTTGAAATAAAGATTCCGTTTGCAGAGGCACTTGAGCAAATACCCTCTTATGCTAAGTTCATGAAAGAGATCTTAAGTTATAAGAAGGATTGGAGAGAAACTGAAAAAGTTTATCTCACTGAAGAATGCAGTGCAGTCATTCTGAAAAGCTTACCAGAAAAGCTTAAAGATCCTGGAAGCTTTATGATACCGTGCACATTAGAGGGTACTTGTACCAAGCAAGCCCTATGTGATCTTGGGGTAAGTATCAACCTAATACCTGCATTTACTATCAGAAAGCTTGGTTTGACTGAAGAAGTCAAACCAACCCGGATATGTCTCCAACTTGCTAATAGCTCCATTAAATACCCACCAGGTGTGATTGAAGACATGATTGTCAAGGTTGAGCCATTTGCCTTTCCCACTGACTTTGTGGTGCTGGAAATGGAGGAGCACAAGAGTGCAACTCTCATTCTAGGAAGACCATTTCTAGTAACTGGACGAATCCTCATTGATGTCCAAAAAGGGGAACTAACCCTGAGAGTCAATGAGGATGAGTTTAGGTTGAATGTTGTCAAAGCTATGCAGCATCCAAACACACCAAACGACTGCATGAGCATTGATATTATTGACTCTCTGGTGAAAGAGGTCAATATGACTGAGAGTCTCGAATCAGAGCTAGAGGATATCTTTAAAGATGCTCAGCCTGATCTGGAGGAACCAGAGAGAATAATAGAACCTCTGAAAATCCCTCAGGAAGAGGAGAAACCTCCTAAACCCAAGCTCAAACCATTACTACCATCCCTGAAATATGCATTTCTGGGAGAAGGTGACACTTTTCCTGTAATCATAAGCTCTACCTTAGAGCCACAAGAAGAGGAAGCACTAATTCAAGTGTTGAGGACACACAAGACAGCTCTTGGGTGGTCCATCAGTGATCTTAAGGGCATTAGCCCAGCCAGATGTATGCACAAGATCCGATTGGAGGATAATGCTAAGCCAGTGGTTCAACCACAAAGGTGGCTAAATCCGGCCATGAAGGAAGTGGTGCAGAAGGAGGTCACTAAATTACTAAAGGCTGGGATCATTTATCCTATTTCTGATAGTCCCTGGGTAAGCCCTATCCAAGTCGTCCCTAAGAAGGGTGGCATGACAGTGGTTCATAATGAAAAGAATGAACTGGTTCCTACAAGAATAGTTACAGGGTGGCGTATGTGTATTGATTATAGAAGGCTCAATACAGCTACCAGAAAGGATCATTTTCCTTTACCATTCATAGACCAAATGCTAGAAAGACTAGCAGGTCATGAATACTACTGCTTCCTGGATGGATATTCAGGTTATAATCAAATTGCAGTAGATCCCCAAGATAAAGAGAGAACAACATTCACATGTCCACCCGGAGTATTTTCATACAAAAGGATGCCATTTGGTCTGTGCAATGCACCTGCAACCTTTCAAAGGTGCATGCTCTCAATTTTCTCTGATATGGTGGAAAATTTTCTGGAAGTCTTCATGGATGACTTTTTAGTATTTGGAGACTCATTCAGCTCCTGTCTTGACCATCTAACACTTGTTCTAAAGAGGTGCCAAGAGACTAACCTAGTTTTAAACTGGGAAAAATGTCACTTTATGGTGACTGAAGGAATTGTCCTTGGGCACAAAATTTTGAACAAGGAAATAGAGGTGGATCAAGCTAAGGTAGAGGTAATTGAAAAATTACCACCACCTGCCAATGTCAAGGCAATCAGAAGTTTTCTGGGGCATGTAGGATTCTATAGGAGGTTTATAAAAGATTTTTCAAAAATTGCCAAACCTCTGAGTAATCTACTAGCTGCTGACACACCATTTATCTTTGATAAGGAGTGTCTGCAGGCATTTGAGGCTCTGAAAGCTAAGCTGGTCACAGCACCAGTCATCTCTGCACCAGACTGGACATTACCATTTGAACTAATGTGTGATGCCAGTGACCATGCCATTGGTGCAGTGTTGGGACAAAGGCATGACAAGCTTCTGCACGTCATTTATTATGCCAGTCATGTTTTAAATGACGCTCAGAAGAACTACACAACCACAGAGAAAGAGTTACTTGTAGTGGTTTACGCCATTGACAAGTTCAGATCTTATTTAGTAGGATCAAAAGTGATTGTGTACACTGACCATGCTGCTCTTAAATATCTACTCACAAAGCAGGATTCAAAACCCAGACTCATAAGATTGGTGTTGCTTCTGCAAGAGTTTGATATATAAATAAGAGACAGAAAATGGACAGAGAACCAAGTAGCAGATCACCTGTCCCGAATAGAACTAGTAGAAAGGGCGTCCCTCCCTCTTATTGAGATCTCTGAAAACTTTCCGGATGAGCAACTATTTGCCATCTAGGAAGTAACATGGTTTGCAGACATTGCAAACTACAAGGCTGTGAGATTCATACCCAAAGATTATAGTAGGCAGCAATCAAAGAAATTGATCATAGATGTAAAGTACTATCTTTGGGATGAACCATATCTCTTCAAGAGATGTGTAGACGGAGTAATCCGTAGATGTATGCCTAAAGAAGAAGCACAGAAGATCCTATGGCATTGCCATAGATCACAATATGGAGGACATTTTGGAAGTGAGAGAACAGCCACAAGAGTCCTCCAATGTGGCTTCTATTGGCCTACTCTCCATAAAAACTCCCGAGAGTTTGTACTTAATTGTGACAGTTGCCAAAGATCTGGCAATATGCCTCACAGTTATGCCATGCCTCAACAAGGAATCTTGGAGATTGAGTTGTTTGATGTATGGGGTATTGACTTCATGGGGCCTTTCCCACCATCATACTCAAACACTTATATTCTGGTGGCAGTGGATTATGTATCCAAATGGGTGGAAGCTATTGTAACACCCACTAATGATACTAAAACAGTGCTAAAATTCCTCCAGAAATATATCTTCAGCAGATTTGGTGTCCCTAGAGTACTATCAGTGATGGGGGTGCTCATTTCTGCAGTAAACAGCTTTACTCTGCTATGGTTTGATATGGAGTTAGCCACAGGGTGGCAACTCCATATCATCCATAGACAAATGGGCAAGCTGAAGTCTCTAATAGAGATCTTAAAAGAATCCTAGAATGGACTGTGATTAACTGTAGAAAGGATTGGGCAAGAAGCTTGGATGATGCTCTGTAGGCATACAGAACAGTATTCAAGACTCCTATAAGGACCTCTCCATACCAGCTTATGTATAGAAAAGCCTGTCACTTGCCAGTGGAACTTGAACATAAGGCCTACTGGGCAACCAGATTCCTAAACCTTGATGCCAAGTTAGCTGGAGAAAAACGATTGCTCCAGTTAAATGAGCTAGAGGAATTCAGACTCAATGCTTTTGAAAATGCGAAAATTTACAAAGAGAAAGCAAAGAGATGGCATGATAAGAAGCTGTCATCCAGAGTCTTTGAGCCAGGGCAAAAAGTTCTGCTGTTTAATTCTAGGCTTAGATTATTCCCCGGGAAAATGAAATCCTGGTGGAGAGGTCCATATGTGATTACAAGTGTGTCACCATATGCATACGTAGAGCTTCAGTATAATGATTCTAACAAAAAGTTCATTGTCAATGGACAGAGAGTTAAACATTATCTTGAAAGCAATTTTGAGCAAGAATGCTCAAAACTGAGACTTGATTAAAGTTCAGTAATAGTCCAGCTAAAGATAATAAAGAAGCGCTTGCTGGGAGGCAACCCAGCCATTAACAAAGCTTATTTGTTAATTAATTGAATTTTACAGGTTCATATTAATTATCTTCAAGGTAAAATAGCAATTGCATGAGTTCACAGAGTTACAGAAGGATTCAGAGCATAAAATAGCAAAAAGAAGCTCACTGGTGCGAAAAAGCCAGTAAGAGCTGTTTTGGGCGTTAAACGCCCAAAAGAAGCATCTACTGGGCGTTTTACGCCAGTAGAGATAGCCATCTGGGCGTTAAACGCCAGAAAGAAGCAACTTCTGGGCGTTTAATGCCAGATTGGCAGCATCCTGTGCGTTCAGAAAAACGCCCAGTGATAAAGGATTTTCTGGCGTTTAACGCCAGCCAGATGCTACAGCTGGGCGTTAAACGCCCAGAAAAAGCTACAAATGGGCGTTAAACGCCCAAAACATGCAGCGTTTGGGCATTTAACGCCAGGATTGTGGGGAGGAGGTAAATTTGTTTTTCACTTCAAATTTTTTTCATTTTTCATGTTTCAATTCATGATTTCTTGCATAAACATGTTACAAACTCTCATCTTTCAACTTCAATTCCAAAAATTTTTAATCCTAAACTTGTTTCTTAATTCTTCTTCAAAATCTTTTCAAACCTTTTTCAAAACTCAATTATCTTTTTAAATTCTTTTCAAATCTTTTTAAACTCATCATATCGTCTTTTCAAAATTCAGATTTATCTTTTTCAAATATCTTTCATAACTTTTCAAATTTTAAATTATATCTTTTTCCTATCATACTTATCTTTTACAAATCATATCTTCTATCTTATCTTTTTTAAAATTTTCGAAAACCAACCCCCTTCCCTTTAAATCCACATTCGGCCTCCCTCCTCTCCTCCACCATTCGAAATTGGCTTTCCTTCTATCCCTATCCTTTCTTTTCTTTTGCTTGAGGACAAGCAAACCTCTAAGTTTGGTGTGTTTATCCGTGATCACTAAACCAGTACCCACTAAGATTATGGCTCCTAAGGGAAAACAAACCTCTCCAAGAGGCAAGAAAGAGAATATTCCAAAACCACTTTGGAATCAAGGGAAGTTCTTAACCAAAGAACATTCAGACCATTACTACAAAATAATGGGTCTAAGGTCAGTGATCCCAGAAGTTAATTTCGGTCTGAAAGAAGACGAATATCCGGAGATCCAAGAGCAAATTCGAAACAGGAGCTGGGAAATCCTAGCTAATCCTGAAATAAAGGTGGGAAGAAACATGGTTCAGAAATTTTACTCTAATCTGTGGCAAACAGACAGGCAGAGAATACCTAGAACTGCCTTCTATGATTATCGGACCTTGGTCAGAGGGAAGATTATTCACCTTCACCCTGATAAAATCAGGGAGATCTTTAAGCTACCTCAGCTAAAAGATGACCCAGACTCCTTTAATAGGAGAATAATGAGAACAAATAAGGGCTTGGACGAAATTCTAGAGGACATATGCCTCCCTGGAACCAAGTGGATAACCAGCACCAAGGGTGTCCTAAATCAACTCAAGAGATAAGATCTCAAACCAGTTGCCAGAGGCTGGCTGGACTTCATTGGGCGTTCTATACTACCCACTAGTAACCGCTCTGAAGTCACCATCAAAAGAGCAGTAATGATCCATTGCATTATGTTGGGAAAAGAAGTGAAAGTTCATCAGCTGATTTCTTGTGAACTTTACACAATTGCAAACAAGAACTCCAAAGATGCCAAATTGGCTTATCCAAGCTTAATCTCTATGCTATGTAAAGATGCTGGGGTGAAGATGGAAGTAACTGAGTATATCTCAGTTGAGCGACCAATCACCAAAAAGTCAATGGAAGGACAACAAGTGCAGGACGACCCCATCAAGAGGAAAGCACAGGAGTTCCTCCCGGAAATCTCTCAAATTGAATACTGGGAGCGCCTTGAAGCATCTGTCACCAAATTGCAAGAAGCTATGGAGCAACTAAAGGAAGAACAGCAAAATCAAAATAGCATACTTTGCAAACTGCTTAAGGAACAAGAAGAGCAAGGGTGTGAACTGAGGGAACTGAAGCGTCAGAAGCTGTCTCTTGAAGGGCCAAGCACCCCACAGATTAAAGGAGCATCCACCTCCCAAAATAAAGGTTGTTAAGACCTAATCTTTGCTTTAACTCTGTGATAATTGATCTTATTAGGAATTTACCTTAGAAGTTATATATTAGTAGTAGTAATTAGTATATCTATTTTGATTTTATCTCCAATTAAGCTATAATTTGTTTTTCTCATCATCATCAAACATAAATAAAATAGTAAATTTTTAGAATAAAGAGGCAATATTTTTTTCGAGTTTTTAATACGGAAAATTCTAATTATTTAGATGTGGTGGCAATACTTTTTGTCTTCTAAATGAATGCCTGAATAGTGCATATTTTTTATATTGAATTTTATGAATGTTAAAATTGTTGGCTCTTGAAAGAATGATGAACAAGAGAAGTATTATTGTTGATCTGAAAAATCATGAAATTGATTCTTGAAGTAAGAAAAAGCAGTGAAAAAAAAAGAGAAGGAGCAGTAGAAAAAGCCAATAGCCCTTTAAACCAAAAGGCAAGGGTGAAAAGGATCCAAGGCTTTGAGCATCAATGGATAGGAGGGCCCAAGGAAATAAATCCAGGCCTAAGCGGCTAAATCAAGTTGTCCCTAACCATGTGCTTGTGGAATGTAGGCCCAAGTGAAAAGCTTGAAACTGAGTGGTTAAAGTCGTGATCCAAGGTAAAAGAGTGTGCTTAAGAACTCTGGACACCTCTAATTGGGGACTTTAGCAAAGCTAAGTCACAATCTGAAAAGGTTCACCCAGTTATGTGTCTGTGGCATTTATGTATCCGGTGGTAATACTGGAAAACAAAGTGCTTAGGGCCACGGCCAAGACTCATAAAGTAGCTGTGTTCAAGAATCAACATAATAAACTAGGAGAATCAATAATACTATCTAAATTCTGAGTTCCTATGGATGCCAATCATTCTGAATTTCAAAGGATAAAGTGAGATGCCAAAACTGTTCGGAAGCAAAAAGCTACTAGTCCCGCTCATCTAAATAGAATCTGAGCTTCACTTAAAACTCTGAGATATTATTGCTTCTTGATTTCTTTTTATCCTATTTTATTTATCTAGTTGCTTGGGGACAAGCAACAGTTTAAGTTTGGTGTTGTGATGAGCGGATATTTTATACGCTTTTTGGGGGTAATTTCATATAGATTTTAGTATGTTTTAGGTAGTTTTTAGTATATTTTTATTAGTTTTTAGGCAAAATTCATATTTATGGACTTTACTATGAGTTTGTGTGTTTTTTTGTGATTTTAGGTATTTTCTAGCTGAAATTGAGGGAGCTGAGCAAAAATCTTATTCAGGCTGAAAAAGGACTGCTGATGCTATTGGATTCTGACCTCCCTGCACTCGGAATGAATTTTTTGGAGATGCAGAAGTCCAATTGGCGCGATCTCAATTGGGTTGGAAATTAGACATCTAGGGCTTTCCAGCAATATTTAATCGTCCATACTTTGTGCGAATACAAATGACATAAACTGGTGTTTAACGCCAGTTCCATGTTATATTCTGGCGTTGAACGCCAGAAACAGGTTGCAAGTTGGAGTTAAACGCCAGAAACAGTTTTAGAGATTTATTTTGTACCTCATGACATTTTTAGATCTGAACTTTGTACTCTTTGACGGCATGAGTCTCTAAACTCCATTGTTGGGGGTGAGGAGCTCTACAGCGTCTCGATGAATTAATGCAATTATTTATGTTTTCTATTCAAACACGCTTGTTTCTATCTAAGATGTTCATTCGCACTTCAATATGAAGAAGGTGATGATCCATGACACTCATCACCATTCTCAGCCTATGAATGCGTGCCTAACAATCACCTCCGTTCTACATTAGATTGAATGAGTATCTCTTGGATTCCTTAATCAGAGTCTTCGTGGTATAAGCTAGAATCCATTGGCAGCATCCTTGAGAATCCGGAAAGTCTAAACCTTGTCTGTGGTATTCCGAGTAGGATTCAGGGATTGGATGGCTGTGACGAGCTTCAAACTCGCGAGTGTTGGGCATAGTGACAGACGCAAAAGGATCAATGGATCCTATTCCGACATGATCGAGAACCGACAGATGATTAGCCGTACGGTGACAGCGCATTTGGACCATTTTCACTGAGAGGACGGATGGTAGCCATTGACAACAGTGATCCACCAACACACAGCTTGCCATAGGAGGAACCTTGCGTGCGTGAAGAAGAAGACAGGGGAAAGCAGAGATTCAGAAGACAAAGTATCTCCAAAACTCCAACACATTCTCCATTACTGCGTAACAATTACTTATTTTATGCTCTTTCACTTTTTACAATTGAAACTAAAGAACCCTATTGGTATCCTGACTAAGAATAATTAGATAACCATAGCTTGCTTCAAGCCAACAATCTCCGTGGGATTCGACCCTTACTCACGTAAAGTATTACTTGGACGACCCAGTGCACTTGCTGGTTAGTTGTGCGAAATTACATAGCGTGAGTGTAATTTTTGTGCACCAGTGAGAACATCATCCTCGAAAGGATTCTCAGTAGGGGTTTTGGGAATTACTGTAATAGGATACGTGAAGATAACCGCACTAGTGATTAATAACTGTCTTATGCCTCTTTTCAAAAACAACGGTTTACAATGAAAGTAAAGTCGAAAATCTTTTCGAAAAGAGGAACCGTTCAATTCTCAAAAACTCAAAAGCCTTTCAAAAAGGTTTAACCATGCTGAACCAAATTAGCATTTCATACTTTTCCAAACCAAAAACACAAAACCGAAACCAATCATCAGTCCATCTCATTTCAACCACAGCCCTAGACCCAAGCAATCCAACAGAGTCCCAAATGCAAACATAGATAGGAAGTTCAAGCACAAACAAACAGTTACAGCAAGTTGAACAATTAGTAGTTAATCACAAAGGCAAACCATGTACAATATGCACACCCAAACAATGTCACATAGATACACATGATGCATGTCTGTCCTAGTGGCTGATGATATCATCTGTCGGTTATATAGCCAACCCGACAAGTCCTGGTAGCTAACCATTAGACTGTCCCTCTGTCGTGTCTCCCCAACTCGAGTTATACTCAACATAATTGTGATCATAATCATGATCTATATCCATCACCTTCACTGGTGAATATTCACTGGGGTGAGCTCATCTGGGAATTTCACAGTGCCCGGCCACCCTGACGACATAGGGTCAAAAGAGCTTCGAGTCTCCACCTAGAGCACGTGGTGGCTAGCCACTACTTTCTCCCAGGAAAACTCGCATCTCCGATAGTAGAAGTGCAACATCACAACTTATCAATATCTCAGCATAAATGCTTTCATTCTCAGTCATGGATCAACATCCATCTTAGCCATCCGGCTCACGGTTTAATCCAGAACCAGCCAATATTCATATCATACATAGCCATTCCGGCTCACAGTTCAATTCAGAACCAGCCAATATTCATATCATACACAGCCATTCCAGCTAACAACAAAACAACACTTCCACCATTCAACATCATCAAATTCATAAAATTGGCATTTAAGCCATAAATCACTTTTTCTCAAATCATTTCACTTTGAAATCAAGTTTAAACTCTTTTCAGCTTTGGCTTTGAATATCTCATTTTTCAAATCATCTCAGGCTCATAAGCCAAATTTACTCAAAGTGAGTTCCCTTTTTAAAACAAAGCCACTCTCGGCATTCTCTTTCCAAAACTTCCAAAACCATGGCAAGTTAAGGATTTATTTCAAAATATTCAAAATCACCAATCCAACAATGGGATTCTATAACTAAAGTTTCCCGGTAGAGTCCCAAGTCTTTAGAGAAGGTCAACCTATATCAATTCCTTAAAATTCATTGAAACTCTTAAAATCATAGATTCTCTGTTCAAGTAAATAAAACTGAATTTATTATGAAATGGACCATACAAAATCACAAGTTCCAACCCGGTCCAAAAATCAACTCATTTAAAATGGAACCGGTTCATTTGAATCAAATCACTTTCAGGTTTCTTTTTGGAACCCATTTTTCTAACTCTTCCAAAATGCCTCAAACTTAATTACTCAATCAAAAGTCTAGATTCCTTTAAAATCACTAAAAGCTCCTTTTTATATTGAAATCAATCTTAGAGCATCATTCTTCCCTTCAGTGATTCAAACGGTAAAAATAGTTCATTTCTAAATAAGCCGAACTCAATGCATAAAGTTCACTAAATAAATTAAGCTTGAAAACATAAATATTCTCTTAATAAATCAAATAATACAATTTCTCAAATCCAACCCTTTTTAAATGACTTTTGAAACAAGACTAGGATTTTGTAGAAATTTCGACAGCACCTCCTCTAAAACATGGACTTTTGCCACCCGGTTTGGGTCCCAACTAAACCGTTTCTCATTCCTTTTCAACAGCTTAAAACCAGAAATCAATTCAAAAGTAAGCTAAATCCAACAGTCGCCTCAGTGGAATATCTCAAGGAAACTATTTCAAAATCAACTCAATCTCAACTGATTTAACTCATTTCCAAAGCTTTAAAGAATCGGTTCAACAACAAATCATTTATCAAAACCAAATCAATTAAAGCAAACTAGGCTGGATTTCAAAGAGTATTTTATCTTTCACATTATCAAAAGAGTCAACTTAGCTCAAAACAATCCCCAACGGATTAAACTCAAATTTTGAATATTTAAAGAATCAACTCCAAACATTCCATTTCACAAAGTCGCACGACAAATTCAGCCAACAAACATTCATAAGCTTTCGAGACAATCAAATAATACATAAGGCCGATACAATCACCAAATACATATTTTCTCACATCAGTATCCATATGTAATAATTCCAATATATAAAGTACAGTTTTTGGAAAATGCCCCTACCTCAAAATGCAAAGCCATAGCCCAAACACCTCACCGAGTCTTTTTTGCCTCAACCCAAACTGACGGCAACCAAAACCTCAGCTCCCAGCCACTTTCGCAACAACCATAGCATCACTAATCGCAACATACAATAATTAGGACTCGATCCCATGTTATCAAAACTCATATTCATTAACCAAACACAACCAAATACTAATGCGAGGCTTTTCGAAACATAATTTACTTACTGAACTAGCGGAACGAAGCAGGCGCAGCTCCATATCAACCTGGCAGCAGTTTCGTCAACCACCTCAAGCGGCAGCGATGACCTGAACCATATGCAGTGACAATGAGGTTCCCAGAAACTCAACGAAAGGGAGAACCAACTTTAAACCCTTACCGATAGAATTTTCTAGTGACGGCAAAAATAGCCAGAAGCTCCGGCGGTGCTCCTGAAAGTCACAGAACCACTCCCGGCGGTCAGAATCACAGAGACGCAGCTCCCTTTTCTGCAACAACACCTGTGGCGGTCGAAACCCCTTTCTGACGACAGCAGCTCCGGCGGAGGTGGCGCCACGACGCGAGCACGACTGGGCATGGTGGCTGAACTCCAGCTCAGCCTCAGGCCTCTCTATCTCTCCTCGGGTCTTCTTCGATTTCTCTCCCCTTCTGTGCTTGCCGGCAGTGGTAAGGTGGCTGCAGCAAACCCTAGCAGTGGCGGTCAGTGGCACGACGGCGGCGCTATGGCTCAACCTTGGTGGCGCGAACTGCAACCCGAACAACCCACCTCCTTCATTACGCCACACCACCTCTGCCTCTCTCTCAATCTCGAAATCATTCTTCCTTCTCATTCAAGCTCGACGGCAACCACTACATCCCCTTTCAGAGCAGCGACGATGGCGAAGTGTGAAGCAACACCCTTTCCTCCTCTTCGCGGTGACTCAAAATGCGACAACAGCAGTGCTATTGGAGGTCATGGAAGTAGCAGTGGCCGAAAAAGAATGCGATGAGGCTGAGGACGAATGGCGGTGACGAGGGCTGGACGTGATCTAGGCACGGTGGCGAGTTGACCGGCGATGGTAGCGCGGCTCGTTCCTCCTCTGTTTGCAGCTTTGCTCCATCTCCCTCTTTCTGCTTCTGATTCATTTCTTTCATGGAAAAGGGAAAAAAACCGTGGGGTGCTGCTGTTGCTGGATGAGGGAAACATTGTTGCTGTTGTGCATCAAATTGAAGAAAGGGGGAGAGGTCTGCTGAGTGTGGGGGAAAAAGGGGAAACCGGATCGGGTACGGGTTACTGGGTTAGGGTTTCATTTTTGAAAGTTAGGGTTAGGGACATTTTAGTAATTTCAAATGAAATTAGAAAAAATATTGTAATTGAAACCCAATTTAAATCCAACACTATTTGTATATAGAAAAATACTATTTGCTCATCAATTTTACAAATTATTTTCAATAAAATGCCCAAATCCATCAATTTGGAATAATATAATTAACTTCTCTATTTTCCCAAAATAGCAAAATTAATGTTTAAAATATTACTTATCTAATCTAAATCATATAAAATATTTATTATTTCATAATTGCTAACTTTATAATTTAAATATAGAAAATAATCCAACAATTGTAAAATTGGATAATAATCTCAATTTATTTCAAATTCAATAAATCAAAACTTGCTTTAATTTTCTTTAATAGAGAAGTTTCTGAAATTAAAGCTACAGAAACACTGAATTTGAAATTAGATAATGATAGCCCCTTTTCAAAGATTTTGGGTCTTACACTATACTATTAGTTGATTTTAGTATATAGTATGATCCTTAAAAATATATTCAAATTCTTCCCATAAAAATATAATCAAATTCTCTACTTTTTTTGTTTTTTTCCCAGAAATCAAAATATTTTAAAAAAAATTGTGATAAAAAATCTAATTTGGTGAAGAGTGAAAAATTTTACTAAATTTGTAAGAAACATATGCATTGCTAATGGTAATATTTTTTTGTGAGTTTCTATTTCCAAAAAAAAATAATTTTTTCTCTTTACCAAAACTTAATTTTTTTCAGTAGCATTACCTTTTTAGAATAATATTTTATTTAATTGATATATTGAATATGTTAGTATGATTATTTGAATTTCATTCAATAAAATAATTGAGAAATTAATTGAAAAAAGTTTTGTGAAACAGATGATAAGAGACTTGAAGTGCGGCAAATAGTAGGGATGAAATCGGAGACAAAGAAAACAGATGAAAAATCATAGAAAAATTAGTATACAATTATTAATGGTCCAAACAACAATTCTACTTCGCCTTCACGTTATCAGTGGAAATTGAAAATATAAAAGAAAAAAATGAATAATAAATGAGAGCATCAGACAGTAAACTCTAAAGTTTTCATTTATGTCATATTTAATAAATGCTCTTTCTTGTAATTGAGATTAACTCAGTTTGTACCATTTAGGTAGTTAGAATCTGATCTCCAATACTTTTATGTTGTCTCAATCTTGAATTTTCATCATGAAAAATTAAAAAAAAATTGAGAAAAAGTAGAGGTTCTCTCTTAAGAGTTTTTTCTCGATCTATATAAGTAGTATTTTGGCAATGAAAATGTTTAATAAAATTTTTTATCAATAAAGTATTTTAGGGTAAAATATTAATTTAATTTTAAAGACTGGAAATAAACACAATTTAATGATACTGTTTAAGATTTTAAACAGAAAATGTACAATGTATATAGAAGTTTCGCAAAATTTTTGTTACACATTAGTGCATTAAAAGTCGAGTAAACACCTTCATAAAACTAATTTGAAGATAATGTATTAAAGGATTTTATAAAAATTTAAAATTTCACTTAAAGTAGAAATATTTTATGAGAATTAGACTAATGACCATAGAATCATATCAAACAATAATTAGATGCAAAAAAATCAAACAATAATTAACTTACGAAGATATGTAAATTATATAATTTGTTCAATTACAACTTACAAGAAGTGGGGGCGAAGGTTTCTACTATGGAGGGAGGTAGTGGCTCCCTTTAAAATAATTTTTTTACAAAAAATTAATAATAAAAGAGTGACCGTCCTTTGAAAAATGCATGGCCATCCTTTGAAAAATGCATGGTCTCCTATAATCCCTCACTCAAAGTGCAACTGTTAATTCCATGCTTGCTGCTATCACCTTTCAACTTATTAATAGTGCGATAGAAGAATAAGATAAACACAAAAACAGAACTGCTTATACGAGTGTATATCTGATGAAAGGTACATGTGACGATGATTTTGACAATGACCAAATTGATATAAACATACGTGACTTGATAAAATCATTCATAAATTGTTTCCCTTAGAAATTTAGGAAAATAATTTAAATTATCATAAATATAGTCGCAAAAATGATTTGTTTTTAATGTTATGATTTTGAGTTTTTTTTTTCAATTGCCAACACTACGAAGTCGAGCATGAATGCACTGTTGATTCCATGCTCGCTACTATCACTCTTGAACTTATTGATGGCATAATAAAAGGATAATAAGTACACAGAAGTAGGATTGTCAAACGAATTTATATCTGATGAAAGGTGCATGTAACAATGATTATGATCATGACAAAATTGATCAGAACATACGTAATTTAAGACAATTGCTCCTAAATTATTTCTCTTAGAAATTTAAATTAATCATGACCAACAAAAAAAGAAATTTAAATTAATCAACTTTTGTTTTAATTTTAAAAATAAGAAGAGTATTAAATTTGAGATATTTTTATTTTATAAAATTTTTATATGTCATATCATAAATATTTTTTTCAGGAGAGCCAATAGACTCCAAGAAAAAGACTTTATAACAATACATTTAGATGTGAAATACAGTAAATTTGTAAGATTTTCTATTTTTATGTATATACTTTTTTTGACGTTTTTTTGTTGATTTAAAGGGTTGAACTACTTTAAAATAGTTTAGCCTAAATAAAGCTATAAATTACTATTTATAGAAAAAAAATCAGTTACTATATATTTGTGTATAAATATATATGTAGTTTAATTTATTTAAATACGTATTTTATATTTTAATGTGTATTCTACACTATTAATTGATTTTTGTATATAGTATGATCCTTAAAAATATATTCAAATTCTTCCCATAAAAATATAATCAAATTCTCTCTTTTTTCTACTTGTTTCTTAGAAAAAAAATCAAAATATTTAAAAAAAATTGTGATAAAAAATCGAATCTAGTGAAGAGTGAAAAATTTTACTAAATTTGTAAAAAGCATATGCATTGCTGTTCCGAGGGTTACCTGAAACGGTAGGTCGATCTTGGATGAGATCGTCTGTGTTGGTCGGAATCGACGTGTCCGGCAGGTGGGTATCGGTCGGAGCTGGTGTGTTCGACTTGTTGGACTTGGTGGCGGTGCTGATCCTTCGTCCCCGGAGGGTGGGGGGTACCTGCAAGAGACTCCGATGCTTAAATTAGCAAGGGTATTAAGCAGATATTGAGTAGAATCAGAGTATGAGTTATACCTGGGTGCTCCAGTGTATTTATAATGGTGAGATGTGGCCTCCTGTGGATAAGATAAGTTAGTTATCTTATCTTATCTTTATCTTTAAGTGAGGTCATCTTTAAAGGAACCACCTTTATCCCTATGGGCTTTGGGCTGCCCTTGGATTTGGGACATGTTCCTCTATTTGGGCCCTTTGTTTGGGCTTTCCTGTGACTTGGCCGAAGTCTTTGAGAAGAGGTCGGGTTGTCCTGACCTGAAGAGGTCAGTCACTTTGTCTGTAGAATATCCCGGGTCGGACATTTCGACCCAGGGTATGAACAGTGCCCCTGCTTGAGCTTGGTCTTCTTTTTTGAGGCCGAGTCTTTGACTTCAGTCTTTCTTTGGTGAAGCCGATCTCAAGCATTTTGTCGATTCCTTTGTATCAGCTTTTGAATGTAGAACGTTTCCTCTAAAAGCGCGCGCTTTTATATCGGCGTTTTGGGAACGTGCGAGGGTTTAATGCTTTCCTTAATTTTAGCATTAATTGCCCCGTTTCCCTTTGGCTCTTTATTTCGATTTCGAAAGCCCAGAAACGGTTTCTCTCCTTTCGCCCTTTTCATAACTTCTTTTCTCCGTTCTCTCCGCTCTTCTGTTTTTTGTTTTGTGCTTCTCCTTTTTCTGTGTTTGTGGCGTCGTTTTGGCGTTTCTGGAGCTTCTTGTTTTCGCCTGGAGTTTCACATTTCTCTCTTCGACATCGCTCTTTGTTCGCGTTCTTTGTGAGAAGGCTTTCCCAGATTTCGTCTTCTATCTTCAATTTCTTTGAAGCTTGCTGCTCATTCCAGGTTGGTACTAGCTTTCTTGCTTCTTTCGTAGCTTTGTCTTTAGTTTTTTGGTGAAGCTTCTGATTTTGCATGTTTGAAAGCTTGAACCTTGATCTTGTGTTTGTTCGTCACTGTAAATGTGTTTTCCTTGGCTTTCTTCTTTGCGGTTTTTCTTGGAATTTACTGTTGCTTTCTGGTTGCTTTTGATACTGGTTTAGAAAATCTGCATCCGTTTCTTACCTTTTTTGGAGATTGCTGATCTTTTTGAAAAAAGGTTGCATCTTTAACGATCCCATGCTTTGTTGCTGTGTTTTTCTTTGATGAAAAGCGCTTTGTTGTTTTGGTTCCTTTTTTGAGAAATGCTAGGATGTAAGCTGTAAAGTATTTTTGGAAACCTTGCTTTATTGCTGCCTCCAAAGGATGCCCCAGGACTTTGGTTTGAGTCTTGGGGTTTTCCTTTTCGTGGTTTCATCGTCTGAGAAGTTTTGACCGAGTTGTTTTCTCCCTATCCGAGATGTTTGTAGTAACCCCTATCTTTTTTCTTACTTTGTAGGACTTAGTTGGCCTCATGTCTTCTCGCAACAACATTGTAAAGATGTCTTCCAGAGTTCCTGAGGGGATGTCCGATTGGCTGGACTCCCTTGTTTTGTTGTGTGTTTCCGTTGTGGATGCTGAATTTTGCACAGAGCTGAGGAAGCGTCATAGGATTTGTGGGAACAATGCTCGCGAGGGGGATTACGAGCTTGTTGCTCCTGATTCTGATGAGAGGGTTTGCTTTCTGACTTCCATCGAGAGGGAGCGTCCTTTCTTCTATGCCTATGAATACTTTTTCAGCCAATTGAATGTTACTTTTCCTTTTACTGCTTTTGAAACCGACCTGTTGTGGTCGTGTAATATTGCTCCATCCCAGCTTCACCCCAATTCCTGGGGTTTTATTAAAATTTTTCAACTTCTCTACTGTGAACTAGATGTAACACCTTCTCAGACTCTGTTTCTTTACTTGTTTGTTTCCGCCAAGCCTGGCGGTTCTTCAAAAAAGAAGGCTTCCTGGGTTTCCTTCAGGTCCGCCCTGGGCCACAAAGTTTTTGCTATGTATGATGAGTCCTTTAAGGATTTCAAGAATTACTTCTTTAAGGTTCGTGCTGTCGAGGGGGCCCACCCCTTTTTTCTTGATGAAAATGATGAGCCTTCTTTCCCTCTAGAGTGGCAGAGGGATGTGAGAGTGTCTCATTATACTTGGGAGATGCTTGATGATGTTGAGCGTGCTTTTGTTGTTGTTCTTGAGGATCTATGGGGGAAGTCGCCCCATCTTGATACAAAAAGGTTTTTGAATGACCCATCCTTGGTTCGGACTGTTTTGGGTATTTGTCTGACTTGTTTCTGTACTTATTTCCTTTTTCTTCCTCTTTTGTAATTCTTTGTCGTGACTGTTTTTGTGTTTTGTAGAGATGTCAAAGAATAACGACTCTATGAAGTCCTTCAAAAGGGCAAAGAAGGCAACTGCTGCTCTGAACATCTCGGCCAAGGTGGCCGGCGAGGGATCTTCACAGGTCCCCCTGAAGCCCCCTGTGCCGAGTTCCCTTGGGCCGAGGAAAGTAATTCCTACTCCCCAGTTTCATCAGGTCGATCCTCCTCAAACTTCTGCTGCTGCCTCTGGTGCCCCACCTTTGAAAAAGCAAAAAACATCCGAACTCTTTAACTTGGATGCTTCGGACTTTGATGCCATTGAATTTGTTGACCAGCAAATTGCCCCCTATGGTGGGCTTTCTATGGACGACGTGTCTCTTTTAAAGCATTTGTATTTTATTACCAAAAATAGTGTGAAGATGGCCCACATGGGTGCGACTATTTTTCGAATAATTCAGGGGATTCCAGTTCATGCTACCAAATCTTTTATGGAGGACGCCAAGTCAGAGTTTGATCGAATCAAGGGTCTGAAGGAGGAGTTGGAGGTGAAGTTGGCCAAGGTGGAGAAGGAACTGGAGGGTGAGAAGGCCAGCTCTATTGCCCTTGCCGCTTCTCTGAAGCTGGCCGAAGACATGGCTTTGAAACATAAGGATAGCTATGTCTCGGCTTATAGGGAATTGATGCGTCTTCGGGAGGAGTTGGAAATGGGAAGATTTGGAAATTGCTCGGGTTAATTATAGTGAGCTTCAGGGTCACCTTGTGGGTAGCGTAACTGCTGCCTCCGAGAACCTGATGGAGCAGTTCTGGGTTGTTGCTCCTGATGCTGACTTGACTCTCATCAGCCTGGATAATGTCGTGAGAGATGGTAAGATTGTCCCCGATGACCAGGATGATGAAGAGACTAATCCTCCCCCAGTGCCATCTCTTAAGGTATCGACCTCCTCTGTTCCTTCTGTTACATCTGATCCGGATTGCCAGATTCTGAACCGGGATGATGGAACCGTAGATGCCGTGCCCCTTCAGACTCGTTCGCCTTCTCCTCATACTGATGCTGCCGGGAAAGCTCCCGATCTTTAGCTGATCTTTTTCTGGATATTTTGTGTAAATAGCCCGGTTTGTGGGCTTTTGAACTTTGTTTTGTTTGACGCTTCTAGTTTTCTGTCTTGCAACTCTTTTTGAAAAACAAAAGTAGTTTCTGAGGTTGGTTTTGTGGTGACCTCTTGAAGCTTTTGTCGTATTATGCATGATATCTGTTGAAATTTTGCTGTTCTGGCCTCTTTAGGTTGTTTGCGTGCTTTATCGTTTGTAGCTTGGATCCTTTTGAGGCCGTGCCTGTGGGGGGTCCGACTTGTTTCTCGGTTTCCTCGCTCTTTGTTTGTATTTTTAGCGCCTTATGACCGATTTCTTTATGTAGGTC
The DNA here is from genome assembly GCF_000817695.3 of Arachis duranensis. Taxonomy (NCBI): domain Eukaryota; kingdom Viridiplantae; phylum Streptophyta; class Magnoliopsida; order Fabales; family Fabaceae; genus Arachis; species Arachis duranensis. The sequence goes on along the minus strand of NC_029773.3, from coordinate 71,979,405 downwards.
CCCCTCAAAAGTTATTTTTGTGATCCCCTTTTCTGGGCCTTTACTCGGTCTTTTTCAGGGATTATGTTGATAACTTTTTAGTGGTAGGAGTCTGACTTGGTTATGTTGGTCTCCTTTAAGTTATTTTTCGTAGTCCTCTTTTTTGGATCTTTGTCAGATCTCTTTCAGGGACTACTTGTATAACTTTTTTAATGGTAGGAGTCCGACTTGGTTATGTCGGTCTCCTTTAAGTTATTTTTCGTAGTCCTCTTTTTAGGATCTTTGTCAGATCTCTTTCAGGGACTACTTGTATAACTTTTTTAATGGTAGGAGTCCGACTTGGTTATGTCGGTCTCCTTTAAATTATTTTT
>NC_029773.3:71977593-71978971 GCF_000817695.3 Arachis duranensis | reverse complement strand
GTTTTGGGCTGACTTTGTTATGTCAGGCCCTTCTAAGTTAAAGTAATCCTCTTTAATAGGGTTGGCCAGACCTCTTTCCAGGGTTTACTTATAACTTGGGTTGACTTGGTCCGATTTCTGAACGTCGGCCTGTCTTTTAAGTTATTATGTTAGCTATCCGTAAGACTTCGTCAGGTTCTTTTTTTGGATTGCTTTCGATAACTTCTTACATTATTCTGTGTTCATCTTTGCCGATTTGTAGAAAATGGTTGGCGTCTTTAGATCGTCTTTTGGGTGAATCGCGTTTTCACCTTTATCGGACGATTGTCTTTATCGTGGTCGCGTAGTAAATTTGTTTTTCACTTTCTGCCGACCTGTTGCTTTTTAATCGGACGATGAATACTTCAGATTAATGCGTCTTGGAATCTTGTAGAATATCTAAATAATCTTTACTCAAAGAAAAAATGCAAATATATACATGTGGGAATTTTCTTGTCCCTTTAAGTCGGGTACGATCTAGGTCTCGATATGGTGCCTCATTAAAAAACCTTTTCAGGAAAAAGAGCGCATCCATTTAGTGAGATCCTTTACCTTTTCTAACTGTAGTACCTTCTTAGGTTGCAGGCGTGCCATGATCGGGGAAGCTCTCGTCCATCAAGCTCGGACAGTCTGTAGTAGCCCTTCCCCAGTACTTCAATAATTCGGTAGGGTCCTTTCCAGTTTGCTGCCAACTTTCCTTCTCCGGGTCGAGTTATTCCGATGTCATTTCTGATTAAGATGAGATCATTCTCTGCAAAACTTCTCGGCACTACCTTTTGATTATATCTGGAAGCCATTCGTCGCTTTAGGGCTTCTTCCCTGATCCGAGCTCTTTCTTGGATTTCGGGTAACAAGTCGAGCTCTTCTCTCTGAAGTTGGGAGTTTGCTCGTTCATTGTAGTGGACTACTCGGGGAGATCCTTCTTCGATTTCTATTGGAATCATTGCCTCCGTTCCATATGCTAGTCGGAATGGTGATTCGTTTGTAGTGGAATGAGGGGTTGTTCGATATGCCCATAGGACCTGTGGAAGTTCCTCGGCCCAAGCTCCCTTCGCTTCTTGTAGCCTCCGCTTTAATCCGGCCAATATGACTTTGTTGGCCGCTTCGGCTTGTCCATTGGCTTGGGGATGTTCGAAGGAGGTGAACTGGTGTTTTATGTTCAAGTCGGCCACCAGTTTTCTGAAGCCTGCCTCTATAAATTGGGTACCGTTGTCTGTGGTGATGGAGTATGGTACCCGAACCTCGTAATAATGTTCCTATATAGGAATTTTTTACTTTTTGAGCGGGGGCGTTGGCTAGGGGTTCTGCCTCGATCCATTTTGTGAAATAATCTACTCCTACTATGAGGAATTTTACTTGT
>NC_029773.3:71949480-71976406 GCF_000817695.3 Arachis duranensis | reverse complement strand
CGAGATAGGATAGGTGGCCGTCCTAAGAACTCCTTGAAGTCTAGGAAGGCTTGCTCACATTCTGTCGTCCATTCGAACTGTTTTCCCTTTCTTAAAGTAGCATAGAAGGGAAGAGATCTTATCGCAGCTCCTGCTAAGAATCGGGATAGAGCGGCCAACCTCCTGTTGAGTTGTTGTACTTCTTTGATATAGGTTGGGCTCTTCATGTTGAGTATGGCTCGACACTTGTCTGGATTTGCTTCAATCCTCCTTTGTGTGAGCATGAAGCCCAAGAATTTGCCGGCTTCTACTGCGAAGGTGCATTTTGCGGGATTGAGCCGCATGTTGTGTTTCCTGATAGTGTAAAACACTTGAGTCAGGTCAGATAACAATGTATCTTCGCTTTGTGTCTTTATCAACATATCGTCTACATAAACTTCCATAATTTTTTTGATGTGATTTGAGAAAACTTTATTCCTTAGCCTTTGATAAGTAGCTCCTGCGTTCTTGAGACCAAAAGGCATCACTATGTAACAGTAGTTTGCTTTCGGTGTTAGGAACGAGGGTTTTTCTTGATCTGGTGGATACATGGGGATTTGATTATACCCTGAATATGCGTCCATGAATGAGAGATACTTATATCCTGAAGAAGCATCCACTAGAGCGTCGATGCTTGGGAGGATGAAGCATCTACTAGAGCGTCGATGCTTGGGAGTGGGTAGGGGTCTTTTGGGCAGGCTTTGTTGAGGTCGGTGTAGTCGGTACACATTCGCCACTTCCCATTTGACTTTTTCACCAAGACGACGTTTGCTAGCCATAGTGGATATTTGACTTCCCTTATGAACCCAGCCTCAAGTAGCGCTTGTACTTGTTCTTCTACAGCCTGAGCTCGTTCTGGTCCAAGTTTTCTTCGTCTTTATTGCACCGGCCGGGATCCCGGATAGACTGCCAATTTGTGGCTCATTAGTTCGGGATCGATACCTAGCATGTCGGCGGCTTTCCATGCGAAGAGATCAACATTATCTCGTAGGAACCGTATTAGTGATTCCTTTATGTCTCCTTTTAGGATCGTGCCAATATTAGTTGTTTCATCCGAGGTGTCTCCGATCTGGATTCTTTCTACTTCTCCTTCGGGTTGTGGTCGGAGTTCTTCTCGCCTCTGAACTCCACCGAGCTCGATTGTGTGGAACTCTCCTCCTTCACCTAGGAGGTTTAGGCTTTTGTTATAACAGCGACGTGCCATCTTTTGATCTGCCTTTATCGTAGCTATCCCTTCCGCAGTTGGGAATTTCATACATAGATGTGGAGTTGAAACTATTGCACCGAGTTGATTTAACATTGTCCGACCTATTAAGGCATTGTAGGCTGAGCTTACGTCGACCACGATGTAGTCTATCTTGAGTGTTCTGGATTAGTTCCCCTTTCCGAAGGTTGTATGCAGCGATACGTATCCCAGCAGTTGAACTGGGGTATCTCCTAGTCCGAACAGGCTGTTCAGGTACGCTCTTAGCTCTTTTTCTTCTAGACCGAGTTTGTCGAAGGCAGTTTTGAATAAGATGTCGGCAGAGCTTCCCTGGTCAATTAGTGTACGGTGAAGGTTGGCGTTTGCCAATATGATCGTAATGACCATGGGGTCGTCATGTCCCGAGATGATTCCGGATGTGTCTTCCTTGGTAAACGTGATTGCTGGGATGTCTGGGGCTTCCGTTTTTCCTTCGACGTGGTATACTTCTTCGAGGTGTCACTTTCGGGATGATTTGGAGATTCCTCCTCCGGCAAATCCGCCATGTATTACGTGAACGTGTCTTTCCGGTGTGCGAGGTGATCGTTCAGATCGTCCAACGTCCTCATCCCTTCTTCTTTTTCTTGGCTCGTCATCCCGATTGGCCAAAAACCGATCTAGCTTTCCTTCTCTTACTAGTTTTCCTATGACGTTTTTCAAGTCGAAGCATTCGTTGGTGGAATGCCCTCGAAGTCGGTGATACTCACAGTATTCATTCCGATTTCCTCCTCCTCTTTTGCCTTTAAGTGGCTGAGCTGGAGGGATTTTCTCTGTATGGCAGACTTCTTTGTAAACATCTACCAAGGATACCCTAAGAGGAGTATAGTTATGATATTTTTTGATTTTCTCTCTGGAGCGATCTTCCTTTTTCTTGAATTCTTTATCTCGGTAGGCAGAACCGAACCTTGATGTTTCGCCAAGTCGAGAGTTTTCCTCCATGTTGATGTATTTTTGTGCCCGTTCTTGTACTTCGTCTAAGGATGTAGGGTATCTCTTTGATATAGATTGGCTAAATAGTCCTTCTCGCAGGCCATTTATAAGGCCCATAATGGCAGCCTCTGTTGGTAGACTTTGTATGTCCATGCATGTTTTGTTGAATCTTTCCATGTATTTGCGAAGGCTCTCCCGATCTCCTTGCTTGATCCCTACTAAGCTAGGTGCGTGTTTGGCTTTGTCCTTTTGTATGGAGAATCGGGCCAGGAAATTCTTGGCCAGGTCGTTGAAACTCAAGATGAATTTTGGGGGTAGGTTGTCAAACCATTTAATGGCTGTCTTGGTGAGAGTTGTTGGAAAGGCTTTGCAGCGAACTGCATCTGAGGCATCTGTGAGGTACATTCTACTTCTGAAGTTGCTGAGATGATGGTTGGGGTCCGAGGTGCCGCCATATAGAGTCATATCTGGAAGCTTGAAATCTTTTAGAATTTTGGTCTTCATAATTTCTCTGGTGAATGGATCTTGATCTTTTTGAGAGCTATCTTCTGCGGATGATCGAGTAGCTTTAGTTTTAAGATCGGCTTCGAGTTTTACAAGCTTATCTTCTAGTTCTCTGCGCCGCCTTATCTCCCGGCGTAGATCTTCTTCCTTTTCACGTTGATGTTGGGCTTCTTTCTCGAGTTGCTCCAATCGATTTTGAAGTGCTTCTGTTACTCCTGGATTTGATGAATTTTTATCTCCATTGGTTTCTAGAGTATCTTTGAGTATTGTGTCCGCGTTTTATGCGGCGTTCTGTCTTCCAAACCTGAATCGTGATCGTTGTCATGGTCATCTGCCATGTCAATGGGATGACTTCCAGGTTCCCCGGCAACGGCGCCAATGTTCCGAGGGTTACCTGAAACGGTAGGTCGATCTTGGATGAGATCGTCTGTGTTGGTCGGAATCGACGTGTCCGGCAGGTGGGTATCAGCCGGAGCTGGTGTGTCCAACTTGTTGGACTTGGTGGCGGTGCTGATCCTTCGTCCCCGGAGGGTGGGGGGTACCTGCAAGAGACTCCGATGCTTAAGTTAGCAAGGGTATTAAGCAGGTATTGAGTAGAATCAGAGTATGAGTTATACCTGGGTGCTCCAGTGTATTTATAATGGTGAGATGTGGCCTCCTGTGGATAAGATAAGTTAGTTATCTTATCTTATCTTTATCTTTAAGTGAGGTCATCTTTAAAGGAACCGCCTTTATCCCTATGGGCTTTGGGCTGCCCTTGGATTTGGGACGTGTTCCGCTATTTGGGCCCTTTGTTTGGGCTTTCCTGTGACTTGACCGAACTCTTTGAGAAGAGGTCGGGTTGTCCTGACCTGAAGAGGTCGGTCGCTTTGTCTGTAGAACATCCCGGGTCGGACATTTCGACCCAGGGTATGAACAATTGCTAATGGTAAATTTTTTTGTGAGTTTTTTTTTGCAAAGAAAAATAGATTTTACTCTTTACCAAAACTTAATTTTTTACAGTATCATTACCTTTTTAGAATAATATTTTCTTTAATTGATATATTGAATATGCTAGTATGATTATTTGAATCTAATTCAATAAAATAATTGAGAATTAATTGGAAAAATTTTTGTGAAACAGATGATAAGAGACGTGAAGTGTGACAAGTAGGAGGGATGAAATCGGAGACCAAGAAAGCAGATGAAAAATTACAGAAAAATTAGTATACAACTGTTAATGGTTCAAACAACAATTCTACTTCGCCTTCATGTTATCAGTCAAAAATAAAAATATAAAAGAAAAAAATGAATAATAAATGAGAGTATCAGACAATAAATACTAAGGTTTTCATTTATGTCATATTTAATAAATGTTCTTTTTTGCAATTGAGATTAACTCAGTTCATTACAAGAAAAACACCCATTCAGGTACACTTGAAAAGTGTATCCAAAAATGAAAAAAAATTATGCCTTAGGTAAAGGCTACGTTTTTTAGGCTTCGGAGACGCTTTTGTGGGCGATGCCTATACTAGTGTTGCATATTCTCAAAGGTTACGCTTTTCTATATCAAAGGCTATGCTTCTGGTCTTTGAGAATAGGGTGTGCTTTTTAAGTGATGCTGTTCAGGACCAAAAGCTACGCTTTCAACACTAATGGTTACCATAATTCAAAAGAATAGGCTACACTTTTCAAGACTACTGCATCACTTTATAAATATAGAAATTTTTAATAATCTTTTTATCTAAAATCTAATGAGAATATAATTATATATATAATCCTGCATTTTTAATTAAATTAGTTAATTATTATAAAATAAAATTAAATACATAATAATACCATATAATCATTTTTAAACAATAAAAATGATCTTTCAACAAAATATATTTATAATGAACCAAAAGAATTGGAATGAATATAATTTTAAATATTCATATATTTCACACTAAATTAAACATACCTATATCAAAATATACATTAGACCACATAGAATTTACGACTAATAAACTATGAAAAACTAAAATATTGTATTCTACATAAGTATCTTCTAATAAAAGTCATTAATCTTCTGATAGCAGAGAAAAAAACTGTTGATGTCAAATAACCTAGCATCTTCGACCGAATTGAACATATATTGAAGCAACTTCTTGGATTCTACCATTGAGCACAACTGATTCCAGTGTCCCTTATTCGTAAAGGCCCGTTTTCGTTCTTTTGCCTCGGAAAGCTGAGAAGCCAATGCCACAAAGTGATATTTAGAAATAAAACCTATAATTTTTATTCACAATGATATCAAAATCTAATACTTCAATACTCAAACCAGGAAACTAATTATTGAATAAGTAACAGATCCTATGTCATAGCTAGATAATTACAGAATTGAATAAAAGCTCATGAATCAAAACTATCTAATCAAAGTGTGTAACACCCTAATATTCAAATCCTTATGCTCGAATCAGAAGTCAATGATATTACGGTGGTACGACTCTCAAGTGGATCTTTAATATATAAATATAAGTGTAATTGAAAGGAGTATTAATCGAGAAGCCTAAAAAGAGTAAAAATAAAATCGCGAAGACGTATCACTCATGTTTCGACAACAAAAAGATAAACCGTGAAGCCGAAAGCGATATAAGGATAAGGGCATAAAGGAGATAGATAACAGATAGATATATATAACATAAGTAAATAGCCACTAGTCGTGACTCGCGAAGTTTAGGCCGGCTAGGGTACAGTATGAAAGTAATTGACAACAGGATCTCCTAATCTCTCCCAAATAGAACATGAAAGCCTCTATAGACAAGTTCAAAAGAGTTCAATACATAATGTAAACTTTTTCAAAATAAATGTGGAGAGATTCTAAGCAAAATATAAAGTAAAAAATATAAAGATCTTCGCCGTCTCTCAGACGAACCACAGCTCACTTCTGAGCACCTGGACCTGTATCTGAAAAACAAGAGATATATACGGAATGAGAACCCCGGACCCATGAGTTCCCAGTATGGTAAAAGTGCCAAATAAATACAATGCACTACAACAAAAACTCACAAAGCATCCTATACTTCTTTCTACCAAGCATTCACCCTATGTTCTCGCTAATCCACAAATAGGCAGCTGTCATAAGAGAAGGTTAAATCTAATTCATCTCTCAAATGCTTCCCAACTTGCTAACTCTCCAACAACTCATAATCAAAATCATAAACAAAACCATCACCAGTTATTTTATCTCAGCAATTCTATATCAATACATCATATCCTCACTTGGAGCTAGTGAAAATCACTTCACTGCATCTACTTAGGGAGCTCAAATTATCTCATTCAATAATCATCCTCATTGTTCAACCACATCATCAATTCGTCTCATCAAGAACAGCCCTCAGCGTCCACCGACACCAGCATGAGCGACCTCTCAGTGGTACAAACACAAGCAATACAGGCAAGTAAGACATAATTAAGGTATAAGTAGAACAACTAGCACATAACCAGATAGCATAGCATATATGAGGAATCAATCCAAAACAAATAGGCAAACCCAAACAATTCAAAAAAATGCAAATGATGTATGCCTACCCTATGGCTGATGATACCATCTGTCGGTTATATAGCCAATCCGACAAGTCCTGGTAGCTAACCATGGACAGAAACACCCATTGCGAAGCAAGTAGGTTTGAGCTACAACCCCTTACTACTACCCGCTCAACCCAGAGCCAATGGAATAACCACTACTGCGGCGGCTACTACCCAGGCGGGTGTTTAAAAGCTCAACCTGGAGCGAGTGGAATCACCACTACTGCCGCTACTACCCAAGCGTTACAGTTTCTGACCTAGAGTAAGTGGGATGAACCACAACCCTTGCTACTACCCAGGTATCTCAAGCATTGACCCAGAGTAAGCGGGATGAACCATAACCCTTGCTACTGCCCAAGTATCTCAAACATATATTCATTCAATCTCAATTCATATTATCAATCATCATTGTTATCAAATCTCAAACATTAACCTGGAGCAAGCGGGACAAACCACCACCTTTACTACTACCCAGGTATCACAAATACACATTGACTCATAGTCACCATTTATTATTATCTTCTTAGACAATGACTTGGAGCAAACAGAACGAACCACGACCCTTGCTACTACCCAGGTATCACAGATACACATTTATTCAAAACTCCATAATTAAACTCATTTATCATAATCCTCCTTCCCCATCTCATACCCGGAACAAGTGGACAACGCCACTGCCTACTACCCGGGGTCACACGCCACATTCAACACTTTCCATCAATATTCATTTATCACATTCATTAATCATATATGCATCTCCGGCATACTTGCCACATATTCAAGCTTCCTCAATCAATCATAATCATTTAATCATTAATCATATAAATGTACATACTCAGCCATATTTCAGTGCTTGTCACAGCCATCCGGCTCATAACATATACAGTACTCTTAAAATCATCCTCAACAACTCATACAATCACCATTAATCATCATTCATCATTGATTCTCACTTTTCTTCATCCACAAGTTACCACATATCCTAGCTTCTTTTCATTACTAGGCATACTATAAGTATTGAGGACATAAAGAGTGAGATTGAAGACTTAGGAGTCTGGAATTTGGCCTTAAAATCTCAAAAATCAACTTTGGAATGAAAACAGGGTCACACGTGCGCGTCGCCCACGCGCACACGTGGAAGGCAGCAAGATACAGCGATGCGTACGTGTCCTCCACGCGCATGCGTGGAAGGGAGAAAAGCCAAGTGATGCCTACGCGTCAGCCACGAGTACAAGTGGGTGCGTTTTGTGCCCCAGGCACAAAACCAGCACAACTCAGGCACAACTCTCGGAAATTTGGCTGGGCAATTGGTGCAGCGCATCGACGCGTACATGTGGGCCATGCGTATGCATGGATGGTGCATTTTCAAAAACGACGCGTGCGCATTGGCCACGCCTACGCGTGGGTGAGCATTCTGCCAAAAATTTTACTAAGTTAAAATGCAGCAGAATTCACTGTTTCAAACCCCAAACTTCCAACACGCATAACTTCTTCTACAAAACTCCTTTTCAAATCATTTCTGAACCGTTGGAAAGATTGTTGAATAAACTTTCATAAAAATTCAATTTTGAAGAATTCCAAACTCCGTGTACTGAGACACGGCCTGCCAAAGTTGGTCAAAAATCAGTTTTTGTCCAAACATAGAAATCATCAATTTTTCCAATGTTTTAAAGCCAAAGTCGTTTCCACTCATCCAAATAACCACAACCCAATCACATCTATATATTTGCACTCAACCAAAACCAAACCTACCTCATCTACACCATTTCACCCAAAACCATCAAATTCCACTCTTAAATTCCTCAAACCATATTATTCAATAACCAAACCGATCATTCACACATTCAATGTCTAGAATCCATCCAATCACTCATGTCATCACACAACATACACATCAATTTACCTTACTTACCTCTTTCCAGCCTCCGGCCCAAAATTCACGGCCTTCGGCCCAAGATTCACGGCCTCCAGCCCAAATTCCCAATTTAAATGTATATTTCACAAATCAATATTCATTATCCAATTCATCAAATTCTCAACACACCAAACATACAAGGCCACACAATCCTTAACTCAATCATTAATTCACAATACATATCAACTATGCATATTAGCACCAACCATTTACACAATCCAAACTTAATCCTAGGGGCATCTAGCCTAGGAATTCTCATCACACCACACGGTACTAAAATGAAACTTAAACCGTACCTCTTGTAGCCAAACCAATTGAGCCTTTTCTATGGTAGTCTCCACCAATCTTAGCTCCAAGCCTCACCAAAGCTCCTCAAGCAACACCAATTTCCCAATGGTGCACCAAGATCACCAAATACACTAATATAACCAATTTCACATATATATACATTAACCTAGGGTTCATGAAATTGATAAATCACAAGGGTTTGAGAACATCTTACCTTAACCCACTGAATTATGATATGAATATCATCCATGGCTCATACTAGAGACTCCTAAACAACCAAAATCATAAGATTTCCTCAAAACCCAAACCAAATTCAATTTTAAAAAGAAAAACGAAATCTAGGCAGAGGACAGTGAATTACTCACCATAAAACTTAAATAGAATTGTAGAGGATGAGAAGAGCGATGCGTGACCACAAACGGCTTGTCAATCGGAGCTCCGTAACTCAAGTTATGGTGATTTAAAGATCAAAGAGAGTTAGGTTTTCTCTCTTCTCTTCTCTCTTCTCAATTCAGCGCCCCTCTTCATGTTTTTAGGGTAAATGAGCTGAAATGCTCATAACTAATATTTATATATGTTGGGTCTTGGGCCTACTTATGCCCGTTTCACTTATTTTTGTCCATTGGCCCAATTTTGGGCCAAAACATTTAAGATTAGGGCTCAAAATCGCACTTTAAATATTTTTACACATCCTAATCATAACTTCTAATTTCTTATGCTTATTCACTTATAATTAATTTTCTCAGCTGTAGTACCAAACAGATATCAGTTGGTACTGCCGGTCAAAATTCTAGTGCGCATTTTCACGCAGAAAACTATGTTTTTCGACTCAGAAAAATTCACTGAATCCAAATATCATATTTAAATTATCAAATTCCAATTGCCAAATCTTCTAACCATGTTCGCTCCTATTTAATTTATTATGTAATTAATTACGGTTAGACTGGGTTTTATATTCTACCCCCTAATAGAAATTTTCATCCTCGAAAATTCCATCCACCATCACGAGTACGTGAGCGTAGTCTTCCATTATATCCAACGCATAATAGTTCCAAGGTCTTTTTACTCTGTGCGCTTCCATTGCTGCGCTCTGATCCCTTTATATCTGAGGTTCTTGATCATTCGTCTAACACCGACCAACAGCCTTGTTCGTTACTTTCGTCATCGTGTTAACTCACATCTTATTAAATCTCAAATTAAGTCACAATAGTATTGCCATAATCCTTAATCATAGTCATTATCCCATGTCACTATAATCAACCAAAAATCATCACCATAACTTAATCGTACTCCATCTTTATCCTCTCTCTCTGCCAAGCCAATTGTCACTAATCACAACTCAACTCTAAGCATAATCTCCAGACTTACTTTCTTATTCCTGAACCCTCAAATTTATATGTAAATTTCTGTTTTAAAGCCTTTGACTAATTAATCAAAACTCCTTTCATTCATCACGAACGAATATTACATATTAATGATATGTAGGAAGTCAGAAATCCAACTGCTAATTTTCAATTACCTCGTGTATGAGAATCAAATTCAGTTGTACCCCGACCTTCTCTGTAGGGATAATTCCAAGGTATATGCCCTAATCTCCCACACTGTAGCACACCTAACCCCACTCGGCACGGCCTATTTGGGTGATGACTTCCACATCTCTGACAGCCCAAAACATCTGAAGCAGCCGCTATCTGTTTTCCCTTACTGTTCCCTTGGGACTCCTCATTTGTTGCAAAGTTATTCCGTCCTTGGAGAAAGTGTTGTGTGTATCCTTGGTTGTGCTCCCTATGACTCCCTTCTCTACAGCCACCTTTTTTTCACACACTCTTTAGCAACTTTGCTCTCATTCTTCCTTAAGCATAACACTATGGCCTTACATGCTAAGCATCCGATGAATCCCATTCATTGTAACTACATGCACATGCTGATCAATATCAAACTCAGCCAAGTCCAAGTCCAATTCATACTCTACCTACCTCAACACTTAACTATTTGCCATCTACCCAATGTTATTCCAATTCACATCCTAATCATTCGAGGCCCATAACATAAGTCTTCTGATAAGTAGTCATTTCTTAATTCCTACACGAGTGTTCAATTTCACAAACATTCATTCCCATTCAAATCCAACTATTCCAATATCAATTACAAGCCCCTTGTACTTTAAATCATCAGATCCCAATCAACTCAAACCTACTTAAACAAATTGTTCAAGCAACTGTCCACCTCCAAGTGTTCCACTCATCAATCCAAAATTAACACACCATTCTGATATATACCACTGCCAAGATTCCTATCACGGCGTTTCCTCACCGGTTCGTTCTTGGGAATTCCTTTTTCTGATTACTTCATTCATGTCCATGAGACACTCTTCGGGTCTTGTCCACACTAGACAAGCGATATCGAGGTGATCAGACTCAACATCTCAAGTTAAGTGCTTCAAATCACCAAAGATACACGCATGGACTTCATGCTAGATGTATCGGTTAGATATCCTAACTAGCACAGGCACAGACTCAGAGTATGCACTTAAGCATAAGTAGTTCCATCCCTCAGGCTCACGAGGACGAACTGCTCTAATACCATAATGTAACACCTAATATTCAAATCCTTATGCTCGAATCATAAGTCAATGATATTACGGTGGTACGACTCTCAGGTGGATCTTTAATATATAAATATAAGTGTAATTGAAAGGAGTATTAATCGAGAAGCCTGAAAAGAGTAAAAATAAAATCGCGAAGACGTATCATTCACTTTTCGACAACCAAAAGATAAACCGCAAAGCCGAAAGCGATATAAGGATAGGGGCATAAAGGAGATAGATAACAGATAGATATATATAATATAAGTAAATAGCCACTAGTCGCGACTTGCGAAGTTTAGGCCGGCTAGGGTACAGTATGAAAGTAATTGACAACAGGATCTCCTAATCTCTCCCAAATAGAACATGAAAGCCTCTATAGACAAGTTCAAAAGAGTTCAATACATCATGTAAACTTTTCAAAATAAAGGTGGAAAGATTCTAAGAAAAATATAAAGTAGAGAATATAAAGATCTTTGCCATTTCTCAGACGAACTACAGCTCACTTCTAAGCACCTGGATCTGTATCTGAAAAACAAGAGATATATACGGAACGAGAACCCCGGGCCCATGGGTTCCTAGTACGGTAAAAGTGCCAAATAAATACAATGCACTGCAACAAAAACTCACTAAGCATCCTATACTCCACCAAGCATTCACCATATGTTCTCGCTAATCCATAAATAGGCAAATGTCATAAGAGAAGGTTAAATCTAATTCATCTCTCAAATGCTTCCCAACTTGCTAACTCTCCAACAACTCAGAGTCAGAATCATAAACCAAACCATCACCAGTTATTTTGTCTCAACAATTCTATATCAATACATCATATCCTTACCTGGAGCTAGTGAAAATCACTTCACTACGTCTATACAGGGAGCTCAAATTATCTCATTCAATAATCATCCTCATTGTTCAACCACATCATTAATTCGTCTCATCAAGAACAGCCCTCAGCGTCCACCGACACCAGCATGAGGGACATCTTAGTGGTACAAACACAAGCAATACAGGCAAGTAATACACAATTAAGGTACAAGTAGAACAAGTAGCACATAATCAGATAGCATAGCATATATGAGGAACTAATGCAAAACAAATAGGCAAACCCAAACAATTCAAACATATGCAAATGATGTATGCCTACCATATGGCTGATGATATCATATGTCGGTTATATAGCTAACCCGACAAGTCCTGATAGCTAACCATGGACAGAAACACCTATTGCGAAGCAAGTAGGTTTGAGCTACAATCCCCTTACTACTACCCGCTCAACCCAGAGCCAGTGGAATAACCACTACTGCGGCTACTACCCAGGCGGGTGTTTAAAAGCTCAACCTGCAGCGAGTGGAATCACCACTACTACTGCTACTACCCAAGCGTTACAGTCTCTGACCTGGAGCAAGTGGGATGAACCACAACTTTTGCTACTACCCAGGTATCTCAAGCATTGACCCAGAGCAAGCGGGACGAACCACAACCCTTGCTACTGCCCAGGTATCTCAAATATATATTCATTCAATCTCAATTCATATTATCAATCCTCATTGCTATCAAATCTCAAACATTAACTTAGAGCAAGCGGGACAAACCACCACCTTTACTACTACCCAGGTATCACAAATACACATTTACTCATAGTCACCCTTCATTATTATCTTATTAGACAATGACCTAGAGCAAACGGGACGAACCACAACCCTTGCTACTACCCAGGTATCACAGATACACATTTATTCAAAACTCCATAATTAAACTCATTTATCATAATCCTCCTTCCCCATCTCATACCCGGAGCAAGTGGACAATGCCACTGCCTACTACCTGGGGTCACACGTCACATTCAACACTTTCCATCATTATTCATTTACCACATTCATTAATCATATATACATCTCCGGCATACTTGCCACATATTCAAGCTTCCTCAGTCAATCGTAATCTTTTAATCATTAGTCATATAAATGTACATACTCGGCCATATTTCAATGGTTGTCACAGCTATCCAGCTCATAACATATACAGTACTCTCACTATCATCCTCAACAACTCATACAATCACCATTAATCATCATTCATCATTGATTCTCACTTTTCTTCATCCATAAGTTACCACATGCCCTAACTTTTTTTCATTACTAGGCATACTATAAGTATTGAGGACATAAAGGGTGAGATTGAAGACTTAGGAGTCTGGAATTTGGCTTTAAAATCTCAAAAATCAACTTTGGAATGAAAATAAGGTCACGCGTGCGTGTCGCACACGCTCACGTGTGGAAGGCAGCAAGATATAGCAACGCGTATGCGTCCTCCACGTGCACACGTGGAAGGGAGAAAAGCCAAGGGACGCCTACACGTCAGCCACACATACACGTGGGTGCGTTTTGTGCCCCAGGCACAAAACCAGCACAACTCTCGGGAATTTGGCTGGGCAATTGGTGCAGTGCATCGACGCGTACGCGTGGGCCATGCGCACGTGTAGATAGTGCATTTTCAAAAACGACGCGTGCACATCGGCCACGCCTACGCGTGGGTGAGCATTCTGCCAAAAATTTTACTAAGTTAAAAAGCTGCAGAATTCACTATTTCAAACCCCAAACTTCCAACACACATAACTTCTTCTACAAAACTCCTTTTCAAATTATTTCTGAACCGTTGGAAAGATCGTTGAATAAACTTTCATAAAAATCCAATTTTGAAGAATTCCAAACCTCGTGGACTGAGATACGGCCCGCCGAAGTTGGTCAAAAATCAGTTTTTGCCAAAATATAAAAATCATCAATTTTTCCAATGTTCCCAAGCCAAATTAGTTTCCACTCATCCAAATAACCACAACCCAATCACATCCATATATTTACACTCAACCAAAACAAAACCTACCTCATCTACACCATTTCTCCCAAAACCATCAAATTCCACTCTTAAATTCCTCAAACCATATTATTCAATAACTAAACCAATCATTCACACATTCAATGTCTTGAATCCAACCAATCACTCATGTCATCACACAACATACATGTCAACTTACCTTACTTACCTCTTTCCGGCCTCTGGCCCAAAATTCATGGCCTCCGGCCCAAATTCATAATTTAAAGGTATATTCCACAAATCAATATTCATTATCCAATTCATCAAATTCTTAACACACCAAACATACAAGGCCACACAATCCTTAACTCAATCATTAATTCACAATACATATCAACTATGCATATTAGCACCAACCATTTACACAATCCAAACTTAATCCTAGGGGCATCTAGCCTAGGAATTCTCATCACACCACACGGTACTTAAATAAAACTTAAACCGTACCTCTTGTAGCCAAACCAATTGAGCCTCTTCTACGGAAGTCTCCACCAATCTTAGCTCCAAGCCTCACCAAAGTCCTCAAGTAACACCAATCTCCCAATGGTGCACCAAGATCACCAAATACACTAATATAACCAATTTCACATATATATATATACATTAACCTAGGGTTCATGAAATTGATAAATCACAAGGGTTTGAGAACATCTTACCTTAACCCATTGAATTTTGTGATGAATATCATTCATGGCTCATACAAGAGCACTCCAAAACAACCAAAATCATAAGATTTTCTCAAAACCTAAACTAAATTCGAATTTAAAGAGGTAAACAAAATCTGGGCAGAGAATAGTGAATTACTCACCACAAAACTTAAATAGAATTGTAGATGATGAGATGAGCGATGCGTGGCCTCAAACGGCTCATCAATCGGAGCTCCGTAGCTCAAGTTATGGTGATTTGAAGATCAAAGAGAGTTAGGTTTTCTCTCTTTTCTTCTCTCTTCTCAATTAAGCGCCCCTCTTCATGTTTTTAGGGTAAATGAGCTGAAATGCTCATAACTAATGTTTATATATGTTGGGTCTTGGGCCTACTTAGGCCCGGTTCACTTATTTTTGTCTGTTGGCCCAATTTTGGGCCAAAACCTTTAAGATTAGCGCTCAAAATTGCACTTTAAATATTTCTACCCATCCTAATCATAACTCCTAATTTCTTAGACTTATTCACTTATAATTAATTTTCTCAACTGGTACTACCGGTCAAAATTCTAGTGCGTATTTTCACATAGAAAACTATGTTTTCCAACTCAGAAAAATTTGCTGATTCCAAATATCATATTTAAATTATCAAATTCCAATTGCCAAATCTTCTAACCATATTCGCTCCTATTTAATTTATTATGTAATTAATTACGGTTAGACCGAGTTTTACAAATTGTACATTAGTTGAATAACAGCTCTTAACAATATATAACTTTTCTTTTGTGATAAAAGCTCATGAAAAAAAGATCACCTTCCAAACTCATGCTTGACAATATTCTGAAATGATAGCAAGTTAATCTCTTAAGTTAATCTCTTAGCAGTAAATTCAAGAGAAGGAAGCAACTAAGTGTAATCATTAAAAAAAACCTGCATGGATGTAGCACGTGAGTTCTCTCACACTTAATAAAAGAACCTTATGCTAAAGATGACCTTCAAAAATTATGATAACATATCCAATTACTAATTCCATGTTTCATTAATGGCTTAAAATCTCATATTCCTAGGGAGGTTTTCTGTAAAAATCCAAAATCTATGTTGAAAGCTTGGTTTAGTGCAAGGCCGTGTGAAATGAAAATTAAAGCTGTAGAGCATCCTTATCCAGAAATTCAAATAAAAATGCAACAACAAAACCAAAGTCCAGGTTCAAAATCAGCAACAATATCAACCCGGCCAAAGCATTCCAAATTTCAAATAATCACAAACAAACCAACAAATCATGAAAACAAAAACTATAGATATTCAATTGGAGCACTCAAATCTAGAGGCAACAATCCTCAATAATTTGATCAAGACAGTCATAACCTAATCATAATTAAGCCACAAAAGCACAAAGAATAACAGGATAGCAGCACATTTACAATGAATAATCACAAACAGCAGTAAGAGCTAATCAACAACCAATGAATCAATGAATGAAAAATTGAAAACATAAATCATTGAAGAATAATTCAAAGATCAATAACTCTTATGAATAGAGAAAAAAATAAATAACAATGTGATTACACTATTACAATGAGCCACGAACAAAGTATATCTTTCTTCAGGGTATATTATTATTATATTCAAATCCACCTTTTTTCAGGATATATCTTTTTGAGTTTTGAATCCTTTTCTACATATTATGCACCAAATCTTGAAAATTTGTCAATCCTAAAATTTAAGATAGATTAGGTGCTCACATTTTATGTGTAGGTGAGCTACTAATCCTTGATGAGCTTATGATATTCTTAGTATTAACTCTAGCAATCTCACATATGTAACACTGAAGATTGAATGAATTATTGTCTACTGCATTACTGAAAATATTTTTGTCAATCCAATGACTTAGATTATGAACTGATCCTCCATTACTAATAAGTACTAAGTCTCTGATGAATTAGTGATGTCCGTTTTCCTAAAACAATCAAAGACAATAATTGGATTTATCTTATAATAAGAGAAACTATCTAGAAGTCTCTTAGATATGAAAGCCACAAATGTAGAAAAAATCTAAATAACTAAAATACATAGTAACTTGCTACCACATGTGAAGTATATTAGTAGAAGTTAGAATTCTAGAAGTAGCTATAGCCAACTAGCTTTCATAATTATACATATCTACCTTATCCATTATTGTTTCATAGTATCATATTGGCTTTATCCAGCAATGAATCTAAAATGATATTTGTTAAATCTCTCACAACTGTAACCAAACTTCATAAATTACTGAATGATCATAGTGTTGCAATTCATTTTGTTTAAAGAAATAGAGCTAACTGATTTTCACTAATTCACTAAATTGTATCTAAATCTGATTTTAGAAGTTACGAAAGAAGACCACTAAATCCTTTTTTTCTCTTTTGTTTTAAGGTATAAAGAAAAAGAATATTGATAATTTTATTATAACCTTGTAACCTTGCCAATCATTTCTGCTATAATATTATAACTGCCTAACTTAGTCACAAACACAAAAGGCCCAACACAGACTTCATCTATATATCATGCTCCTTAGTAACTGGTAGGATTCTGGTTGAAGAATTTTAAAATTCTAAAATATCATGCCAATTATTCATAACAACAAAAGAAATGAGAACAAAATTTCTTTTACATGACTCTAATTATCACTACAAGTTATGGTTCTGCACATAATTATAAGATGTCAATTAAGTGATCAATTATGAAGTATAACAAATTGCATAAAAAATGTGAAAAAGATAAAAATTGTACCTGTCAGTTTTTCCAGTTCCAAGTTGTTTCTGTACATGATGAAGAAAATTTAATTAATTATTATTATATAACTCTAAATGTATTATATACTATATCCTACTTACTAATCAGTATAATTTTGTGTATGCTTTCCCAGTTGTCTTATCACATTCACGACAAGGATCAAATAAACAATATAATGGAATCCAAAGCTTATTCAGAATAGAACAGAACAGAACTCAAATAAACACCAACTAATGATTTTATTTTCATAACAGAACTAAGATTTTCAAGCAACTAAACACACACATGCACACACTGCTTAAAACAAAAAATCGTAAGAACTAAAATTGAAAGACCTTGCACATACCAGAGTAAGCAAAATGCAAGCTGAAGCAAATTCGCAGAGTAGCACTGTTGCACACACATGCCATTATAATATCCCTGTTCTTGAGAACACTCCTATCAAATCAAATAATGCAAGCTGAACGAACATACCTTCTCAAATCAAAACCCTAAAATCGGAACCCTAGCCCTCTCAAATTTTAGAACCAAATGAAGGTGAATACAAACCTTCTTGACGACGGTGAACGAAGAGAAGACGTTGCTAAGCATCGAGTCTTCCCGATGCCGAGCTTGCAGCGACGGTCAGAGCAAGAAGACGAAAAGGAGTGATGGTTCTTGCGATCGATGGCGAAGTCATGAGGAGTGAGTGGTGAGTAGGAAGAGGAGTGACGGTGAGTGAGCAAGGTGATGGCGGGAGGGTGATGAGTGACGGAATGGGAAGAGTGGTTCTCTGATTTGGTAAAGCACAATGGCACGAAGTGGAAAGGGGAAAAAGCCAGGTCTCTGGTGAAAAAGGGGAAGCACAGTGAGTCACGTTACATACTAATTAAGTGTATTTGGTGAAAAAGGGGAAAAAATTACTAAGTGTTGGTGAATATTTGGCCTTAGATATATTAGGCAACACTTTTAAAGTGTACTTGAAATATAATAGATAGGTTACTATTTAAAAGCGCTTTCTTCGGTTAAAAAAGTGCACCCATAGATATTAAGAAAAAGCTACGCTTTATAAGTGATCTTTATAATACCTAAGGAGATACTTTTCAAGTGATGCTATAATTGTGTTTTCTATTCAACTATAAAATGGTAACACGGAGAAAAGCGCGGCCTATTATAAGAATAGGCTACACTTTTCAAATGTAGCTTAAAAAAAGTGTGGTTGAATGGGTATTTTTCTTGTAGCATTGGTACCATTTATGTGGTTAGAATCTGATCTCCAGTACTTTTATGTTGTCTCAATTTTGAATTTTCAAATTGAAAAAATAAAAAAAATGAAGAAAAAATAGAGGTTTTCTCTTACTTGAGAGTTTTTTCTCGATCTGTATAAGTATTATTTTGGCAATGAAAATGTTTAATAAAATTAGTGATCAATAAAGTATTTTAGGGTAAAATATTAAGTTAATTTTAAAGATTGGAGATAAAACATGATTTAATGATACTGTTTAATATTTTAAACAGAAAATGTATAATGTATATAGAAGTTTCGCAAAATTTTTGTTACACATTAATGCATTAAAAGTCGATTAAAAACCTTCGTAAAACTAATTTGAAGATAATGTATTAAAGGATTTTATAAACATTTAAAATTTCACTTAAAGTAGAAATATTTTATGAGAATTAGACTAATGACCATAGAGTCATATCAACAATAATTAGATACAAAAAAATTAAACAATAATTAACTTACAGAGACATGTAAATTATATAATTCGTTCAATTACGACTTATAAGAGGTGGAGGCGAAGGTTTCTACTATGGAAGGAAGAAGTGGCCCCTTTAAAATAAATTTTTACAAAAAATTAATAATAAAAGAGTGATCGTCCTTTGAAAAATGCATAGCCTCCTATAATCCCCTACTCAAGGTGCAACTGTTAATTCCATGCTTGCTGCCATCACCTTTAAACTTATTAATGGCGCGATAAAAGGATAAGATAAACACCAAAGCAGAATTGCCTATACGAGTTTATATCTGATGAAAGGTACATGTGACGATAATTTTGACAATGACCGAATTGATATAAACATACGTGACTTAATAAAATCATTCATAAATTATTTCTCTTAGAAATTTAGGAAAATTTCTTAAATTATCATATAGTCGCAAAAATGATTTGTTTTTAATGTTATGATTTTGAGTTTTTTTTTTCAATTACCAACACTACGAAGCTGAGCATGAATGCATTATTGATTCCATGCTCGCTACTATCACTCTTGAACTTGTTGATGGCACAATAGAAGGACAATAAATACATTGAAGTAGGATTGTCAAATGAATTTATATCTGATGAAAGGTACATATAACAATGATTATGATCATGATGAAATTAATAAAAACATACGTAATTTAAGACAATCACTCCTAAGTTATTTCTCTTAGAAATTTAAATTAATCCTAACCAACAAAAAAAGAAATTTAAATTAATCAATTTTTATTTTAATTTTAAAAATAAGAAGAGTATTAAATTTTAGATATTTTTATTTTATAAATTTTTTTTATGTCATATCATAAATATTTTTTCAGGAGAGCCAATAGACTCCAAGAAGAAGACTTTATAACGATACATTTAGATGTGAAATACAGTAAATTTGTAAGACTCTATATTTTTATGTATATATTTTTTTTGACTTTTTTTGTTGATTTAAAGAGTTGAACTACTTTAAAATAGTTTAGCCAAAATAAAGCTATAAATTACTATTTATAGAAAAAAATCAGTCACTATATATTTGTGTATAAATATATGTGTAGTTTAATTTATTTAAATACCTATTTTATATTTTAATGTGTATTCTATACTATTAGTTGATTTTAGTATATAGTATGATCTTTAAAAATATATTCAAATTCTCCCCATAAAAATATAATCAAATTCTCTCCTTTTTTTTTCCCAGAAAAAATTTAAAATATTTAAAAAAAATTGTGACAAAAATCGAATTCGGTGAAGAGTAAAAAATTTTACTAAATTTGTAAAAAACATATGCATTGCTCATGGTAATCTTTTTTTGTGAGTTTCTATTTCCAAAGAAAAATAATTTTTACTCTTTACAAAAACTTAATTTTTTACAGTAGCATTACCCTTTTAGAATAATATTTTCTTTAATTGATACATTGAATATGTTAGTATGCTTATTTGAATTTAAATTTAATAAAATAATTAAGAATTAATTGAAAAAAGTTTTGTGAAACAGATGATAAGAGGCGTGAAGTGCGGCAAGTAGGAGGGATGAAATCGGAGACCAAGAAAACAGATGAAAAATCACAGAAAAATTAGTATACAATTGTTAGTGGTCCAAACAACAACTCTACTTCGTCTTCACGTTATCAGTCAAAAATAAAAATATAAAAGAAAAAATGAATAATAAATGAGAGTATCAGACAGTAAACACTAAGGTTTTTATTTACGTCATATTTAATAAATGTTCTTTCTTGCTATTGAGTTTAACTCAGTTGGTACCATTTAGGTGGTTAGAATCTGATGTCCAATACTTTTATGTTGTCTCAATTTTGAATTTTTATTGTGGAAAAATAAAAAAATTGGAGAAAAATACAGGTTCTCTCTTATTTGAGAGTTTTTTCTCGATCTGTATAAGTAGTATTTTGGCAATGAAAATGTTTAATAAAATTAGTGATCAATAAAGTATTTTAGGATAAAATATTAATTTAGTTTTAAAGACTGGAGATAAAACACGATTTAACGATACTGTTTAATATTTTAAACAAAAAATGTACAATGTAGATAGAAGTTTCGCAAAATTTTTGTTACACGTTAGTGCATTAAAAGTCGATTAAAAATCTTCGTAAAACTAATTTGAAGATAATGTATTAAAGGAATTTATAAAAATTTAAAAATTCAGTTAAAGTAAAAATATTTTATGAGAATTAGACTAATGACCCAAGAGTCATATCAAACAATAATTAGATACAAAAATATCAAACAATAATTAACTTACGAAGACATGTAAATTATATAATTCGTTCAATTACAACTTACAAGAGGCCTGTAGAGGGAGGCAGTGGCCCCCTTTAAAATAATTTTTTTACAAAAAATTAATAATAAAAGAGTGACCGTCCTAATCCGTATTAAAAGGATCATTTCTCTTTTTGAGAATTTTAAACGGCAGCTGTAAAAGAATCACTTTTTCAGTTTTTTTCTCTTTTTTCAAATAAAAAATAAAACATCATTCTATATTTTTATTATCGTTACAAAATAGTAAGTAATTTTTTGTCTTCTATTATCATCTCTCATTCTTCTTCCTTTAGTAATTTATTTATTTTAGTAATTTTTTGAACAATTTATGTATTTATTTATTATCTAGTTTATAATCTTATAATAATAATTTAAATTTTTGAAAGAAATTGATGATGATAATTATGTAATTATAATGTTAATCTAACATATATTATTTTTAATTTTTCTCTCATTATTAATTGTTTGTGACATTGATATTATTGATTTGCAAAAAATAAAATTAATTGAGTTTAGCTAAGTTACATAATATTTATTTATATAACTTCTCAAATGTAGAAATTTAGTTGAATTATGGGCAAGATGAAGACAAAAGACACCTTTTTTTTAAAGGATTAGCCAGAAGAGTGAAGATGTTTCTAATATTATTATATCAACACCAACTTCTTCAATACTTGAGGCATTAAACATAAATACTTTAACTCCTCAACAATATAGTTCAAAGTTAAAATGCCCATGACTTACTCTTGAACAAATAAAAGTATGTCATTTGGTAAGAGATCTAGAAATTCGACCAATGATTTGGAAGTTTAATCCAAGTAAAAGAGATGAAATTCGTCGAGCTTATCATAAAGTTGGACTAAATCAACCAATACTTGATATTTATCTTTTCTCGAGTAATACAAGTTATTGTTGTCATTTTCAAGCTTCTTGGTTTATGATTAGAGTATTCTATTGAAGATGATGCTGTAAATTGTTGACCATGCTACTTATTTGCTAAGGAATCTTCAATCAACACAAATTTAAATGCCTTCATTAAAAATGACTTTAGGAATTGGAAGAAGATAAATAGTGAAAAAATTGTCCTCTTTTGAATCACATTGGAAAATGTCCCAATTCGTTCTATCACAAGGCAACAAAAGCATGTGATGAATAAAGCAATCATAACATGTTGATACACTTATGAAGCAACAAACATCAGAAAAATTGAGAATAATCGACGTAGACTAGAGCATCTATTGATTGTATTAAATGGTTGACTTTTAAAGTTTGTGCTTATAAAAAGGCTATGATGAAAGCTCGAGTTTAGATAATTGAGATAACTTTATTGAATTGTTAAAGTTTTTAGGGTCTTACAATAGTAGTGTTCAAAAGCTTGTTTTGGAAAATGCTCCTAAATTTGCCAAATATACTTCAAGCGATATTGAGAAGAAAATTCTACAAGTTCTTGCTACAATGATGAGAAACTCAATTAGAAAAGATATTGGAGATGCCAAATTTTGTATCATCATTGATGAAGCTCATGATGAATATAAAAAAGAGCAAATGGCTATTGTTTTGAGATTTGTTGATATGGATCGTTTTGTTCGTAAACGCTTTTTTGATCTTGTACATATTAGTGACACTAGTGCCTTGACTTTGAAAAAAGAATTGGTGTTTGTGCTTTTCATTTATAAACTCTAAATTGTAAACATTTGAGGCCAAGGGTATGATGGTGCTAGCAATATGAGAGGAGAATAGAATGGTTTACAAGCTTTATGTCTCAATGATTGCCGACAAGCATATTATATTCATTGTTTTGCTTATAGATTACAGTTAGCACTGGTGGCTGCTTCAAAGAAAATACTTCAAATTGATGAGTTTTTCACACAATTGACTACTATATCAATATTGTTGGTGCATCTTGCAAACGACATGATCAACTACAAGAAGCTCAAGAAATTGAAAATACAAAATTGATTGCCAATGATGAGTTAGAAATAGGTCAAGGTGCGAATCAAATGGACACTTTACAAAGAGATAGAGATACAAGATGGAGCTCTCACTTTCATTCTATTTGTAGCTTGATAAGAATATTTGTAGCTACCCATACCATTCTTAATAACATTATTAATGATGTTACAGTTTTTGTTAAAAAAGGTGATGCTTATGGTGTTAACAAAGTGCTATTCTCGTTTGAATTTATTTTTTTTCATTACATTTGATGAAGGAAATTATGGGATTACTAATATTTTGTGTCGAGCATTACAACAAAAATTCTAAGATATTTTGATTGCAATGCATGTTATTTTTACATCAAAACTACTTCTTCAAAAATTTAGGGATAACAGTTGGTGCAATTTACTTGAAATTGTTAAGAAATTTTGTGAGAATCATGAAATTGATATCCTTGATATGAGTATATAATACACAGTTGGAAGAGGTCGATCTCGTCAACCAAAGATAACAGTTGAGCATCATTATCAGGTAGATGTGTTTTTGGCAATAATTGACTATCAAATATAGGAGTTAAATAATAGGTTTAATGAGGAAATTATAGAGCTTTTAACTTTAAGTAGTACTTTGGATTCTAAAAATAATTTGAAGTTATTTAATATTCAGAATATATGCAAGTTAGCTGAAAAGTTTGATCCTTCATATTTTTTTAATCATGAAAAAAAATTTTAAATGCTTAATTGCAACATTTTGCATTTGATATACTGAATTATTTAAAAGATGTTCGAACACTTTTTCCTTTAATGTCAATGTTTTGACTTTTTTAGTATCTACAATAATAATAGAAAGAGCTTTCTCGGTAATAAAAATTGTTAAAATAAGACTTCAGAGTAAAATTACAGTTTTTGTAGATAATTTAGTCATTTATATTAAGAAAGAAATTGTAGCTACTTTCAGTATAGATTCAATAATAGATGACTTTGAATCAAGGAAAAAACGTCAAGCTTAATCGATGTCTATGTAAGTTACAAATTTTAATTCACTTCAACTCTAATAATATTATTATTAATTTTTCATCGCATAAGTTATGGTTGTGATTTAAATTATTTACATGAATCATAATATATTTTTTAATAATTTTTCAAGAAATATCTAAAAAAGAATTGAATAGTATTTGAAGATATTAAATGTAAATATGCAAAAATCTATATTTACAACATTTAAGGTTAGTTTTAAATATTTGTGTTTAATTATTTTAATACATGACATATTCAATTATCTTATAAAAAATAGGTTCTAAGTCTTAGTTATCATTTTCAATTAAAATTATATATAGTTATTTTTAAATTTTTTTGTTAAAATAAAAAACTAAAAAAAAATATTGACCCTTCCTAAATATGGTCTAATTTTTTCCTGACGAGAATCATTGAATAATTTATTTTACCGACTTTTTGGCCTTTTTTATTTTTACATTATTAATTTAATTAGTTAAATTAATATATCAAGTTAATATATATTGCATAAAACGAGCATAGTGTTTATAAAATCTATTTTTTTTATTTTTGAGTTAATTTTTGTAGTTTAAATATTTAATTTATTATTTTAAAAGAGAACTAGTTTGTCTAATAGTAATATTTTCTAATTAATTGTGGTATCATAAAATTTATTAAAGACTTATTTATTCAATATACATATTAAAAATTTGATTAAAAATGACAGATTGACTAATTGGCTGATGAGAATAACTTTTGAGAACTTCTAGTCAATAAAAATTTATTAATTAAGAATCAAAGTGTTTGTTCTAAAATTATTTAGGGAATAATTTGGGTAAATATTTTTTTTGTATAAAAAATATCATGAATACACCAAAAATTATTTTTAATGTATATTTTGTATTGAAATATGTATTTTATATGGACAACTAATTTAATAATGAATTTTTGTAGTATATATAGTATGGTTATTTTTATATTATTCAAAAATAACTATAATTTACTAGTTAATGATTGTGATATACTTGACTACTTGTCTTTTTTTCCTTCAAAAAATAATGAAATGCGGTGGTGACCATATTTTTATTGTGTTGCGGCATGTTCTTTAGATTTACAATTTGTAACTAGTATTAGGTACGGAACCGACATCCATTAACAGTGTACATTGGGTAGTTAGTGCCTTTATTTATTGGATCCCAACTAAGTGCATCTAGTTCCGAATCTATTATGTCAGTTAACTGCACCCTGACGTATTCTCTGAACTATAGTGGAAAGGGTTTCGCTGACAACTTTGAATGAACGCATCCTTCATACAAAAGTTCTGCAACAGATTCTAACAGATAATAAAATGTCTTCGCTTCCGGGTTAGGCTCTTCTTCAGTCTCTTCTAATTCTGTAACACCTATTGCATCCCTCACCATCTCATTTTATCTCTCTTAGTTAGCCTCCTAAGTTATGTCATCCATGTTTAGGTCTCTTGACACCTGAACCCTTGTTGATTGACAAGCAGACCTTTTCAAATTAGAGGCAGACCAGTTAATTCCCTGCTCATCCACCTCTCCGTGTTTCGTCCACATCTAATACCCATCCTGGAACCCGTTATAGTAGAGGTGAAGCGTTATATAGGTCGGTCCTAACCACTTAGTCAGTCGATACTTAGAAACCCTTCAAACATAAACGGTTCTATGCTGAAAAGATGCGCGACAAACACGTCAACCCCCTCAAAGAATTCCAGTTTTAAACCACCCGGCCATCGTTATCCCTCTCATACATCCATATACGATAACTCAGAATCATATCAAAACACACACCCTAGAACTCAATGAACAACATAAATTATTTAAGCTTTTAGAAAATTCGGCAAAGTGTCCCCTATAATTAGAATCTTCCGCCGAATACAATTATCAGTTTCTAATATTCCAAACACGTAGCAGACAATTTAAACGATAATTCATAGATCATTTCCTTAGTTTAACAACATTCGTTAAATAAAGACAACAATTTTCACATAGGAAACACCTGCAGGCATAAATCATTAACATACAAGCATTCAGTAAAATATCAAATCCTAACCATTCTAGTGCGCAACCACTTATAACTCCACAATTTTTCAGCAAACAATGGTTTGGAGAAGGCACCACTACACGGCCTTTTCCCACTTCTGTCCTAACACTCTATCCTAGAAAAAGTAAGTCGGACATCAAATTTAAACAATTCATTATATTTAGAGGTAGAAAATTAACCAAGAATATTACTGCACAGACAACAAAAGAAGGAAACGTTAATTGAGCTTAGATACAATTGCACCGTTCTAACAAAAACGATTACTGATGAGCGGATAATTTGTACGCTTTTTGGCATTGTTTTTAGTATGTTTTTAGTATGATCTAGTTAGTTTTTAGTATATTTTTATTAGTTTTTAGTTAAAATTCACTTTTCTAGACTTTACTATGAGTTTGTGTGTTTTTCTGTGATTTCAGGTATTTTCTGGCTGAAATTGAGGGACCTGAGCAAAAATCTGATTCAGAGACTAAAAAGGACTGCAGATGCTGTTGGATTCTGACCTCCCTGCACTCGAAGCGGATTTTCTGGAGCTACAGAAGCCCAATTGGCGCGCTCTCAACGGCGTTGGAAAGTAGACATCCTGGGCTTTCCAGCAATATATGATAGTCTA
This sequence comes from Arachis duranensis, assembly GCF_000817695.3. Lineage (NCBI taxonomy): Eukaryota > Viridiplantae > Streptophyta > Magnoliopsida > Fabales > Fabaceae > Arachis > Arachis duranensis. The sequence goes on along the minus strand of NC_029773.3, from coordinate 71,949,486 downwards.
TACTTT
>NC_029773.3:71948111-71948783 GCF_000817695.3 Arachis duranensis | reverse complement strand
CACTGAGAGGATGGGAGGTAGCCACTGACAACGGTGAAACCCTTGCTTAAGCTTGCCATGGAAAGGAGTAAGAAGGATTGGATGAAGATAGTAGGAAAGCAGCGAGACGGAAGGGACCTAGCATCTTCATACGCTTATCTGAAACTCCCACCAATGAATTACATAAGTATCTCTATCTTTGTCTTTATGTTTTATTCGTATATCGCCCATATCCATTTGAGTTTGCCTGACTAAGATTTACAAGATGACTATAGCTTGCTTCAAACCAACAATCTCTGTGGGATCGACCCTTACTCGTGTAAGGTTTATTACTTGGACGACCCAGTACACTTGCTGGTTAGTTGTGCGAAGTTGTAGTGATCACAATTTCGTCCACCAAGTTTTTGGCGCCGTTGCCGGGGATTGTTCGAGTATGGACGACTGACGGTTCATCTTGTTGCTTAGATTAGGTATTTTTTTTTTCTTCAGAGTTCTTAAGAATGAATTCTAGAGTTTCATGATGATCTGTTGAAATCTGGCTGGCTGTGAAGCCATGTCTAATTTCATTGGACCGAGGTTTCAACTTATCATCACAAGAGCTTGTTGATTTCTATCAGTCTTGCTATTGGAGCAGTGATCTGCTAAGGCTTGGCTGGCCATTGGCCATGTCTAGTGTTTTGGACCGAAGCTTTC
>NC_029773.3:71947221-71947826 GCF_000817695.3 Arachis duranensis | reverse complement strand
TGCATTCATTCATGTGTCTTAGTGATCTTCAAGATGTTCTTCAAGATGTTCTTGATGATTTCATTACTCTGATCTTTAATTCCTCTTGACTTGAGTGTTTATGTATCTCATATGCATTCTCATTTTGTTAGTGTCAGTAGTATACAAACTGCTAAGTTTGGTGTCTTGCATGCATTATTATTTGATTTTAGTTGCATTTTGATTATTCCTCACTATTAAAAATCCAAAAATATTTTTAATTTGTGTCTTTTCAAGTCAATAATATAGAGAATTGAAGATTCAGAACATACAGTAGAGGAATTACACAGAAAAAGCTGGGCGTTCAAAACGCCCAGTGAAGAAGGACAGACTGGCGTTTAAACGCCAGCCAGGGTGCCTGGTTGGGCGTTTAACACCCAAAAAGGTAGAGTTTTGGGCGTTAAATGCCAGAATGTGCACCATTCTGGGCGTTTAACGCCAGAATGTGCACCATTCTGGGCGTTAAACGCCAGAATGTGCACCATTCTGGGCGTTAAACGCCAGAATGTGCACCATTCTGGGCGTTAAACGCCAGAATGTGCACCATTCTGGGCGTTTAACGCCAGGATGGCACAAGAGGGAAGATT
>NC_029773.3:71946470-71947085 GCF_000817695.3 Arachis duranensis | reverse complement strand
ATTTCTAATTTCAAATTCTTTTTCAAAAATCACTTGATTTCTTTCCCACTTTTATTTTCAAAAATCAATTAGTGTTTTTCAAAATGTTTTCAAAATTCTTTACTTAATTTTTGAATACTACTTCCCTTCTTCTCACATCCTTCTATTTATGGACTAACACTATTCCTTAATGCACAATTCGAACTCCATCTCTATTGATAAGTTCGAATTTTCTGCCTCTGCCTTCTATTTTTCTTTTCCTCTGACACCTCAAGGAATCTCTATACTGTGACATAGAGGATTCCACATTTTCTTGTTCTCTTCTCTTTCTTATGAGCAGGAGCAAGGACAAAAGCATTCTTGTTGAGGCTGATCCTGAACCTGAAAGGACCTTGAAGCGAAAGCTAAGAGAAGCCTAGGCACAACTCTCTGTACAGGACCAAACAGAAATCTTCAAAGAAGAAGAACCCATGGCAGCCGAAAACAACAACAATGCCAACAATGCAAGGAAGGTGCTGGGTGACTTTACTGCACCTATTCCCAATTTCTATGGGAGAAGCATCTCTATCCCTGCCATTGGAGCAAACAACTTTGAGCTTAAGCCTCAATTAGTTTCTCTAATGCAACAGAATTGCT
>NC_029773.3:71943407-71944349 GCF_000817695.3 Arachis duranensis | reverse complement strand
GCCACACAGAGCCCCCACAGTCAAACTCTAAGTTTGGTGTTGGGAGGCCACAACCAACTTCTAAGTTTGGTGTTGAACCCCACATTCAAACTCTAAGTTTGGTGTTGGGAGGTTCCAACATTGCTCTGAGTATCTGTGAGGCACCATGAGAGCCATCTGTCAAGCTACTGACATTAAAGAAGCGCTTGTTGGGAGGCAACCCAATGTTATATTTTATCTATTTTCCTTTGTTATTTTATGTTCTTTTGTAGGTTGATGATCATGAGAAGTCACAAAATCAATTGAAAAAGCAAAAATAGAATGAAAAATAGAAAGAAAAATAGCACACCCTGGAGGAGAGCGTGATGGCGTTTAAACGCCAGTGAGGCTAGCTGTTGGGCGTTTAACACCCAGTCTGGCACCATTCTGGGCGTTTAACGCCAGAAAGGGGCACCAGACTGGCGTTAAACGCCAGAAAAGGGCAAGCATTCGGCGTTAAACGCCAAAAATGGGCACCAGCCCGGCGTTTAACGCCAGAATTGGCTCAAAACGCATTTTTGCATGCCATTTGGTGCAGGGATGACTTTTCCTTGACACCTTAGGATCTGTGGACCCCACAGGATCCCCACCTACCCTACCACTCTCTCTCTTCTTCACCCATTCACCAATCACCTCAACACTTCTTCCCCAAAAACCCTTCACCTATCAAATCCCATCTTTCTCTTCACCACTCACATCCATCCTTCATAAAACCCCACCTACCTCACCCTTCAAATTCAAACCACTTTCCCTCCCAAACCCACCCATACATGACCGAACCATGAACCCCCCCACTCCTATATAAACCCATCTTCACTCCTTCATTTTCACACAACCAAACCACCACTTCTCCCCCTTTTGGCCGAACAACAAAAAGCCATTCCCTTCTTCCTCATTTCTTCTTCTTCTACTCTCTTCTTTCTT
>NC_029773.3:71942943-71943220 GCF_000817695.3 Arachis duranensis | reverse complement strand
AAGCTTCCACCTCCGAGTCATGGGAGATGGAAAGATTCATCTCAAGGGTGCATCAAGACCACTTCTATGAAGTTGTGGCCTGATGAGCGGATAATTTGTACGCTTTTTGGCATTGTTTTTAGTATGTTTTTGGTATGATCTAGTTAGTTTTTAGTATATTTTTATTAGTTTTTAGTTAAAATTCACTTTTCTAGACTTTACTATGAGTTTGTGTGTTTTTCTGTGATTTCAGGTATTTTCTGGCTGAAATTGAGGGTCCTGAGCAAAAATCTGATTC
>NC_029773.3:71942372-71942791 GCF_000817695.3 Arachis duranensis | reverse complement strand
TCAACGGCGTTGGAAAGTAGACATCCTGGGCTTTCCAGCAATATATGATAGTCTATACTTTGCCCAAGATTTGATGGCCCACACCGGCGTTCAAAGTCACCCTCAGGAATCCCAGCGTTAAACGCCGGAACTGGCACCAAAATGGGAGTTAAACGCCCAAACTGGCATAAAAGCTGGCATTTAACTACAGAAAAGGTCTCTACACGAAAATGCTTCATTGCTCAGCCCAAGCACACACCAAGTGGGCCCGGAAGTGGATTTTTATGTCATTTACTCATCTCTGTACACCCTAGGCTACTAGTTTTCTATATATAGGACCTTTTACTATTGTATTTTCATCTTTTGATCATCTTTTGATCTCTTGATCACGTTTTGGGGGCTGGCCATTCGGCCATGCCTGGACCTTCATCACTTATGTA
>NC_029773.3:71940626-71941999 GCF_000817695.3 Arachis duranensis | reverse complement strand
GCATCTTCATACGCTTATCTGAAGTTCCTACCAATGAATTACATAAGTATCTCTATCTTTATCTTTATGTTTTATGCGTTTATCACCATACCCATTTGAGTTTGCCTGACTAAGATTTACAAGGTGACCATAGCTTGCTTCATACCAACAATCTCTGTGGGATCGACCCTTACTCGCGTAAGGTTTATTACTTGGACGACCCAATACACTTGCTGGTTAGTTGTGCGAAGTTGTGTTTATGCCGTGGTATTGAACACCAAGTTTTTGGATTCATTACCGGGGATTATTTGATTTGTGAAAAGTATTGATCACAATTTCGCGCTACCAAGTTTTTGGCGCCGTTGCCGGGGATTGTTGAGTTTGGACAACTGACGGTCCATCTTGTTGCTTAGATTAGGTATTTTTTACAGAGTTCTTAAGAATGAATTCTAGAGTTTCATGATGATTTGTTGAAATCTGGCTGGCTGTGAAGCCATGTCTAATTCCATTGGACCAAGGTTTCAACTTATCATCACAAGAGCTTGTTGATTTCTATCAATCTTGCTTTTGGAGAAGTGATCTGCTAAGGCTTGGCTGGCCATTGGCCATGTCTAGTGTTTTGGACCGAAGCTTTCCTTGAAAGCTTGGCTGGCTGTGAAGCCATGTCTAATTCCTGGACCGGAGTCTTAGACTAGCATTGCACTGATTCCTGGAATTCTCATTAAGAACTTTGATATCTTTTTCCACTTAATTTTCGAAAAAGCACAAAAAAAATTTCAAAATCATAAAATCCAAAAATATTTCTTGTTTGAGTCTAGAGTCTCATCTTAAGTTTGGTGTCAATTGCATGCATTCATTCATGTGTCTTAAGGATCTTCAAATAATTCTTGATGATTTCTTGCTCTGATCTTTGAATTCTCTTGACTTGAGTGTTTTATGTGTCTCACATGCATTCTCATTTTGTTAGTGTCAGTAGTATACAAACTGCTAAGTTTGGTGTCTTGCATGCATTGTTATTTGATTCTAGTTGCATTTTGATTCATTATTAAAAATCCAAAAAAAAATTTTAATGTGTGTCTTTTCAAGTCAATAATACAGAGAATTAAAGATTCAGAACATACAGCAGAGGAATTGCACAGAAAAAGCTGGGCGTTCAAAACGCCCAGTGAAGAAGGACAGACTGGCGTTTAAACGCCAGCCAGGGCACCTGGTTGGGCGTTTAACGCCAGAATGTGCACCATTCTGGGCGTTTAACGCCAGGATGGCACAAGGGGGAAGATTTTGTTTTCAATGCAATTTTTTTTTCAAGTTTTCAAAGTTTTTCAAAATCAAATCTTTTTCAAATCATATCTTTTCAATCATATGTTTTCAAAATCAATTTCTTTCTATTTTTA
>NC_029773.3:71934772-71934999 GCF_000817695.3 Arachis duranensis | reverse complement strand
TCTGTGGCATGTATGTATCCGGTGGTAATACTGGAAGACAGAGTGCTTTGGGCCACGGCCAAGACTCAATAAGTAGCTATGCCCAAGAATCATCATACTTTACTAGGAGAATCAATAACACTATCTGGATTCTAAGTTCCTAAAGAAGCCAATCATTCTGAATTTCAAAGGAGAGAGTGAGATGCCAAAACTGTTCAGAGGCAAAAAGCTAAAAGCCCCGCTCATCC
>NC_029773.3:71934236-71934484 GCF_000817695.3 Arachis duranensis | reverse complement strand
TTTACTATGAGTTTGTGTGTTTTTCTGTGATTTCAGGTATTTTCTGGCTGAAATTGAGGGACCTGAGCAAAAATCTGATTCAGAGACTAAAAGGGACTGCAGATGCTGTTGGATTCTGACCTCCCTGCACTCGAAGTGGATTTTCTAGAGCTACAGAAGCCCAATTGGCGCGCTCTCAATGGCGTTAGAAAGTAGACATCCTGGGCTTTCCAGCAATATATGATAGTCCATACTTTGCCCAAGATTTT
>NC_029773.3:71930709-71932615 GCF_000817695.3 Arachis duranensis | reverse complement strand
TAGCATCATGATTGGAGAAGAAATAGAAGTTCATGAGGTGATATCCCAAGAACTTTATAAGGTGGCGGACAAGTCCTCTACCTTGGCAAGGTTAGCCTTTCTTCATCTCATTTGTCACCTCTGTTATTCAGTTGGAGTTGACATAGAGGGAGACATCACCATTGATGAGGACAAGCCCATCACTAAGAAGAGGATGGAGCAAACAAGAGACCCCTCTCATCATCAAATCCCTGAGATGCCTCAAGGGATGCACTTTCCTCCACAAAACTATTGGGAGCAACTAAACACCTCCCTAGGAGAATTGAGTTCCAACATGGGACAACTAAGGGTTGAGCACCAAGAACACTCTGTTCTCCTCCATGAAATTAGAGAAGATCAAAGAATCATAAGAGAGGAGCAATAAAGACAACGAAGAGACATTGAGGAGCTCAAGCACTCCATAAGATCTTCAAGAGGAAGAACAAGCCGCCATCACTAAGGTGGACCCGTTCTTTAATTTCCTTGTTCTTTATTTTCCTGTTTTTCGAATTTTAGTGCTTATGTTTGTCTGTGTTGTGTCTTGTGATCATTAGTGTCTTAGTGTCTATGCCTTAAAGTTATGAATGTCCTATGAATCCATCACCTCTCTTAAATAAAAAAAATGTTCTTAATTGAAAAATAGTAGAATTGCATGAATTCTGAATTTTATAACAGTTTAATTATTTTGATGTGGTGGCAATACTTTTGTTTTCTGAATGTATGCTTAAACAGTGCATATGTCTTTTGAATTTGTGGTTCATAAATATTGGCTCTTGAAAGAATGATGAAAAAGGAGACATGTTACTGAGGATCTGAAAAATCATAAAAATGATTCTTGAAGCAAGAAAAAAACAGTGAATACAAAAAAAAAAGAGAGAGAAAGAAAAAAAAGAGAAAGAAAGAAAAAGAAAGAAATAAAGTTGTGATCCAAGGCAAAAAGAGTGTGCTTAAGAACCCTGGACACCTCTAATTGGGGACTCTAGCAAAGCTGAGTCACAATCTGAAAGAAGCCAATCATTCTGAATTTCAAAGGATAGAGTGAGATGCCAAAATTGTTCAGAGGCAAAAAGTTAAAAGCCCCGCTCATCTAATTAATACTGATCTTCATAGATGTTTTTGGAATTCATTGCATATTCTCTTCTTTTTTTTATCTTATTTGATTCTCAGTTGCTTGAGGACAAGCAACAATTTAAGTTTGGTGTTGTGATGAGCGGATAATTTGTACGCTTTTTGGCATTGTTTTTAGTATGTTTTTAGTATGATCTAGTTAGTTTTTAGTATATTTTTTTTAGTTTTTAGTTAAAATTTACTTTTCTGGACTTTACTATGAGTTTGTGTGTTTTTCTGTGATTTCAGGTATTTTCTGGCTGAAATTGAGGGACCTGAGCAAAAATCTGATTCAGAAACTAAAAAGGACTGCAGATGCTGTTGGATTCTGACCTCCATGCACTCGAAGCGGATTTTCTGGCGTTCAAAGTCACCCTCAGAATTCCCAGCGTTAAACGCCGGAACTGGCACAAGAATGGGAGTTAAACGCCCAAACTGGCATAAAAGCTGGCGTTTAACTCCAAGAAGAGTCTCTACACGAAAATGCTTCAATGCTCAGCCCAAGCACACACCAAGTGGGCTCGGAAGTGGATTTTTATGTCATTTACTCATTTCTGTAAACCCTAGGCTACTAGTTCTCTATAAGTAGGACCATTTGCTATTGTATTTTCATCTTCGGATCATCTTTGAGTAGTCTTATGCTATCTTAGATCACGTTTTGGGGGCTGGCCTCACAGCCATGCCTAGACCTTGTTCTTATGTATTTTCAACGGTGGAGTTTCTACACACCATAGATTAAGGTGTGAAGCTCTGCTGTACCTCGAGTATTAATGCAATTACT
>NC_029773.3:71929804-71930606 GCF_000817695.3 Arachis duranensis | reverse complement strand
AAAGGAGTAAGAAGGATTGGATGAAGACAGTAGGAAAGCAGAGAGACGGAAGGGACAAGCATCTTCATACGCTTATCTAAAACTCCCACCAATGAATTACATAAGTATCTCTATCTTTGTCTTTATGTTTTATTCGTATATCACCCATATCCATTTGAGTTTGCCTGACTAAGATTTACAAGATGACTATAGCTTGCTTCATACCAACAATCTCTGTGGGATCGACCCTTACTCGCGTAAGGTTTATTACTTGGACGACCCAGTACACTTGCTGGTTAGTTGTGCGAAGTTGTAGTGATCACAATTTCGTCCACCAATTACTTATTAAATTCACAAGCTAAAACTAATTCAAAAACTAATTAAAAAATACGTAAAACTCATTATTATAATTAATTAAAACTTAGTTCTTAATTCTACCAAACTAACAATAGGAATGATAAATTTAATTTTCACTTACACTAAATTAACACACAACTCCTAATAACATAATTCATTAAGAAAATTTAACCATTGATTTAACAAGTAACCCTAGAAAAATGTTAAATTCACAAAATAATATGAAAAACTATAATAACCATACAAACAAACTAATATGATGATAGTGGCTGCAGGCTCGCTTTAATATCATCGTGAAAGAGACAGCGGCGACGGCAACGTGAACCTCAACCGCGATAGAAGATGAGACGGGGACAGCAGCAGCAGGAGATTCGCCGAGCACGTGCAGCGGCGGTGACAATGGGTGCTTCCTCCTCGGTGACAACATCAGCGGCAAGCTCCGACGGTAGTCACATTAACTACTGCC
>NC_029773.3:71892795-71929752 GCF_000817695.3 Arachis duranensis | reverse complement strand
TGAGAGAGAGAGAGAGAGAGAGAGAGAGAGAGAGAGAGAGAGAGAGAGAACGGCTTCGTAAAGTGAGGGGGAAGGGTTTCGCGTTTGAGTTTAGCCTCAAATTTACCGTTGGATTAATCCACTGGTAAAAACGTCTTTTCTGTGCCCAAAACATAACGTTTCACTAAACAACATTACCATCGAATGTAATACCCTACTACACAAAACCTTACACTACAGTCGTAAGTCAGAGGTAGCGAGACATTACGACCTCTAAAAACAAAGTACATATGTATAGATTGAAAAAAATATAATTGAAAATATATATGATTCAAAAGGAGATACATAATGATTACTAGTCTCGACCTACGAAGACAAGGTCAGCTTGAAAGTATAAAATAACCAAGAAGTAAACAAAATACATCATGTTTCTCCATAGTTCAACTTCTAAGAGGGATATACAAGAATACAAAGACCAAAAGTGGATAAAATACTACATATATTAAATTAAACCCAATAAAAAATTCTTTGCTTCATCGAGAGTCCATCACGCTTAGCAAGCTATGTCCCGTCCTGTATCTAAAACCAAAATCCAACAACGGGTGAGAATCTGAAGGTTCCCAATAGGGTAATAATTCCAAATAGAGACTATGTAAAAAGATATGAACCTTCCAGGCAATCCTAAACTCCAATCATTCAAGGTTCAAGCCTAGGGTCCTTTGTAAACCAAACATGTTAAATCAGACTAAGTCTTAGCCCATTTGATCTTATCAGTCTCAAACAGTTATCATTAACAATAATCATCTCAATGGTATCTAATTATCATCATTATTCTATCTATCAATGTTCTCAGTCTCATAAGTCTTAAAAATTCTCATTAATCTCAATAGTCTCAGTTATATAGAAATTTCAGATTCTTGCACTTCTCAATTCAAGTCATCATCTCTCTAACTATCATAATTGTTCAAATTCAGTGATTCTATATCAAACTCAGTCTCAATAGTATCGATTTATTCTCAATATTTAGTCTCAATTTGGAGCAAGTGGGTGAACCACTATATCTATCTAGGGAATCTCAAATGTCTCAAAGCTTAACCTGGAGCAAGTGGGACGAACCAAACCCTTGTGTCTACCCAGAGAGCCCAATTATCAATTAAATTCATTTCCATCACCAGTTCTTATTAACATATTGCATCGGTAACAACCATTAGCATCACCACCACCAGCATAAGGGACCTCTCAGTTGTTCAAATACATGAAAAACAAAACAAATAATACACAAGTAGGGGGAGCAGATAAAGTAATTAGTTCAAATAGCAAGTAGATATAATTATTCAACAAGACAAGCCAAATATAGTATGCACACCCAATCAATACAAACAAATACAAATGATGTATACATGTCCTACTGTCCATGAGTTCATGCATCAATTATGTTACTAGACTCGACACGAGTAAGCGGGATTCACCACCGTCCTTATCCGAAGGTTCCACAAATAAGTAGGATTCACCAACTGGCTTTGCCCGGAACACGCAAGGGGGATTAACCACCGTCCTTGCCTATCACATTAGACCACGAGTAAGAAAGATTAACCACAATCCTTACTGGGTACCTCGAACAAGCGGGATTGACTAACCATCTTTGTCCGGGTCACATCTCATTCAATACACAAGCGAGATTAATCATAGTCCTTCCATTGCAGTAAAATCTCGAGTAAGCGGGATTAACCAACCGTCCTCACCCAAAAAACTATAAACAAGCAAAATTAACTGCCGTCCTTGCCACGATTAAACATCAGTTCATAGTAAAGTCTTTAATCAGCCTTTAAAATCATTAAGTTCGTTAACCACATTCTCATTTTGTTTACCAATTCCTTCGGTTCGTAAGCAGGATAACACCACCGTCCTCACAGCTATACTACAATCATATAACAAGCAGGATGAGACCTCTATCCTTGGTCGGTGTAGGTGTCAAAGCAACAAAAAATTAGTACACAAGCAGAATATCACCCTGACCTTGCCACAAACAGCCCTTCAGGCCTTAATCGAGCATTTTTTTGTGATTTTAAGTAATTTCATAAGTTATTAGATTTCTAAATCCCCATTTCTTTATCACTTCATTAATTTATTTCTTTCGTGAGTGGGACAACCCCACCGTCCTCATCGTGGGTAGGACAAAGCCACCACCCCACAAGGCAATAACACACCGGGCAAGCGGGATGATACCACGCCGTCCTCACCAATCCGGTCACTTAGACCTCAATTCATCATTACCATTTGGGTTAAGTACGATTTTGGTTCCTAACGTAGAGGCCAAAATTTTATTTCGTCCTTGACTTTTTTTTGCTACAAAATGGTCCCCAAGGTTTCAGTTTGTTTTAAAATTGTCCTTTTTTTCAAATTTTTTATTTTTATTACCAAATTACCCTTAATAAAAAATAAAAAAAAAAATAAAAAAAGAAAGAAAACGCGTAAAGAATACAAGAATCAGTCATAGTTCTACCTTCAAATGTCAGGGCCGCCGTTGCTCGTCGTCGTTCGATGGTTAGATCTCGCCGCTGCTCCTCTGGGCTCGGCGGAGGTGGTCGATGGCGGTGGATTCTGGTTCGAGGAAAGAACAGGGGAAGGCTTCAGTGGTGGGCTGAGGGAGGAGAAGAGGTTGGCGCTGTGACGGCGGTTTTGGGTAGCTCGCTGGATTTTTCTTCTTCTTCTTCTTCTTCTTCTTCTTCTTCTTCTTCTTCTTCTTCTTCTTCTTCTTCTTCTTCTTCTTCTTCTTCTTCTTCTTCTTCTTCTTCTTCTTCTTCTTCTTCTTCTTCTTCGTCTTCTTTTGCTTCTATTATGTTGTTGATTTTTTATTATTTTTGTTTCTGGTTGCTTCTGCTTCTGATTAATTATATTGTTTCATTGTTATTGTTGTTGTTGTTCTGTTTCTGTTTCTGCTCCTGCTTCTTCTGTTTCTGCATGATTCCATTGTTGATTCATTGGTGATTCATTATTGTTATTGTTGTTGTCGTCCTACTACTGATGCCAGGACATCTTGACCAGTTTCACTGACCTTTTCTTTACTATTTTAGGGTAGTTTCATGCATTTTCTTAGTAAATAAGCAAGTTTTGGGTAAAAATACCCTTACATCTTGATTCAAGCAAACATTGTGAAATTTACATGATTTTATGAGAATTATGCATGAATTGAATGATAAAATGGAGGATGCATGATTTCATGACTTGGAACAAAGCTTTGATGCACCATGTTTACTTGATTTCAGGACAAAAGAAGCAAAGAAGAGCCACGTTAGCTGATGCGTGAGCATCTTTTCTATCTTTTCCTAGTGAATTTGCATCTAATTTGTTGAGTTTAATTAAGAATTAATTATATTTTAGCCATTATGGATGCTATTTTGAGTTTTGTGCAATTTTATTTATTTTAGGTAGCATTCGACTGGATTTGATAGAGTTTCTGCAGCTCAAGAATTAAAGGAGATAGCAGCGAGGAGCGACACGTACGCGTGACTGACTCGTACGCGTGATTTGGAGCTTTCCATTGCGACGCGTGTGCATGACTGAAGTGTATGCATGATTTGAAGATTTGCTGACCGACGCATACGCATGACCAACGCGTCCGCGTGACTCACAGAAAAGACCATCGACGCGTAGCGTGACTAACGCGTACGCATGACATGCGCCACATGCAGAAAACACAGAAAACACTGAGGGGTGATTTCTGGGCCCCATTTTAGCACCCAAGTTAGGCGCAGATCCAGTGAAGCCAAGTGGTCCCCACGTTACAAGACGCGGAGTAGTTAGTTAATTCTGATTTAAATTCAAATTCGATTTTAAATTTTATCTTTAGGAAAAGATATTATCTTAATTTTAGATATTAGATCTTAAATTAATTAAGATTAGATATAAAAATGGGAGACTTCTCCTCTATTAGGTACGACACTTTAGGGGGATTCCATTAGGGAATTCTATACAAATTTGCATTCCACATTCCAGGAGCAACTAAACCTCCATTGTTAACGTTAGGAGCTCTGTCTATTTGAATGGATTTATTCGTTTGATCTTTCTTATTTAATCCATGTTTAGATTTATATTTCAATAATTGTTTTCGTTCCTTATTTTACGAATATTGGGTGGAACGGAAGTATGACCCATGTTCTAATTGGGTTCTTGTAAAACTTGGAAAAGCTCTTTACTTGAACAACAGTTTGAAAACATATTATACTGAATTTCTAATTGTTTGTATTTAACGGGATACGTGACATATAATCCCCTTATTTTTGGATAATTAGGATTCTTTTGGCATATAAACTAGAAATTGATCATCTCCCTCTAATTGGCAGTTAATGAATTTTAGAGGAGACTAGGAAGGTCTAAGGAATTAGGGTCTAGTCACATATAGTTTGCCATGAAATTAAATCTTGCATGATTAAAATAGCTAGTAAGAAAAATAAATCCGAAAAAATAGATAACTCTGAAACCTTAACTGCTTTCTCAAATATTTTATTCCCAACTCATTATTGCTTGCTTTCTGAAATTCTTAAAGTACTGTTTAATGCTCTTTAAATATCTCAAAACTATTTTCTGCTTGCCTAACTAATCCTATCAAACGCTCTTGTTGCTTGATCCATCAATCCTCGTGGGATCAACCCTTACTCACGTAAGGTATTACTTGGTACGACCCGGTGCACTTGCCGGTTAGTAGTGTGGGTTATAAAATACCGCATCAAGTTTTTGGCGTCGTTGCCGGGGATTAACCGTGATTAACAATATAAAATTAAGTTTGGTGTTCCCGTAGTAATTTTTCTCTAAAAAAAAATTCTGTTATGTCTTCTTTGCTTTCCTGTTTACCACATGGTGTGTTTAATCCTTTTTGGTGTTTTGTGCTAAGAAAAAATAATGGAGAGAGATCACATGGATTACTACTCACACCCAAGTAGTGATTCATATTATGGTAGATGGAGGAAGTATCCAAATTTTGGTTGGCAAAGTCAAAACCAAAGAAACTTCAATGCTCCATGTTCCAACTATCAAGAGCCACCACCTCCATATTCATTCCACGAACCACCATCTCCATATTTGTACCAAGAACCACCACCTTTCTACCCATATCAAGAACCATCATCCTTCTACCCATATCAAGAGCCACCATCTTCCTATTCATCTTAAATACTATCAGATCTTGAGCTCCTCATGAAAGAATGCCTACATGATATAAAGACAAGTGTTAAAAATATAGAGAAATATGTGCAGGCAATAATCAAGAACCAGGAAGATGAACAAGCAAATTCCTTTCCAAGAGATACAATGCAAGATCCTATGGAAGAAAGTGAGGAAATCAATCAAAGGAGTTTACACTCCAGTGAATTAGAGAACTTTCCACCCTCACATATGGAAGAAGAGGAAGATGCACAACCTCCCATGCCCTTGGTAAGCAATGAAGAAGGGATTAAATTAGAAAAAAGCTACCAAGAGGAAGAGGTTGAAATTGAGGAAGCTTGCAAAGAGGTAGAAGAATTCAAAGAAGAGCACAAGGGAGTGGAGCTTGAAAGACCTCTTCCAAAGATATCACCATCCAATACAACATTTAAGTGGGTAAAATTCCTATCCTTAACCTTTACTTTTCCACTTGAATATGGGCTACTAGAGACGGATGGTCAACTTAGAGCTTTTGTGGCATTAAACGTAAGAGGAAGATGGTTAGTGGCAAGAGATGTCAAGCAAGGTTCAATATGGTTGCATGCTCCAAATTGAAGTGAAAGGATTGGTGTAGAGCTCACTTGAACGGGTCTAGAAGGTTGCTTGGATGTCTCTGTGGGAATTCAGATTGCTTGTCACCCAGTGGAAACAATGGTAATCCACAAGAAGACGGATGTAAAAGCAAGGTTTGGGTCCCTGGGATTCATTCCCACAATCAACACTCTTGGGACTTTGTCACTTGCTTTAGCTTGCTCAAAGGCGTTATGCGCCTGGTTTGGGATCCCGGTAGCCATTGGAATCACAAACTAATAATAATAATAATAATAATAATAATAATAATAATAAAAGAGAAAAGAACACCCGACGCGCAAGCGTTGCTGACGCGTACGCGTCAGATGGGTGTGCGTGAAAAATAAATTTGAACAGAGAGTGGCGCGGGAGTGGCGCCAGAATGATGCCTTTTGCACAAACAAACCCACGCGTACGCGTATCCCACGCGTGCGCGTCATTCGTGATTTTGGCACTCCACGCGAATGCATCAATGACGCGTACGCGTGACCTGGAAAAACGGCATAAGTATATGTTTCGGCAGAGAGTTGTGCGTGCACGCGGCTGGCTTTGCACGAATCACGCAAAAGCCATGGCACGCGGACGCGTGCTTGACGCTGACGTGTCATTAAGAAAATTCCATGACCCACGCATACGCGTCGCCTACGCCGCACAACTACACTAATTCGCCGCCCAGTTTTGATTTTCTTTCCCCCTCTCCCAATCCTAATTCTCTCTTATTCTTTTATCATAATATTTGTCTCTTTTTATTTTTGATATTTTCTATGCTTGAGGGTAAGAAAACCTTTAAGTTTGGTGTTGACGCTTCGCTTAAGGGTTTTCTGTTTATTCCTATGGCACCAAAAGGGAGACAAATCATCTTCACGGAGGAGCACAATCTGAAGAATAAAGCGACCGCTAGCATAACTAAAGTGGTTGAGTTCCTTTCATATTTTTTATGCCTCCCATCTTTTTCTATGTTATTTTCCAATTTTTCTGCTATTTTGCGTTGTTTGTTGCATGATCCTTTATTAGTGAGAATCCTAGGTCTAGTTTAGTTTTCCCTTAAGTGCTTTAATTCTGAAAGATGTCTCATGTATTGCCCACTGAGCTTGAAATCAATTTTTTTTAAAAAGTGATATATTGCATGAGAAATTGAGTTAATTCTAAGAATACTCTTATTTACTTAAATGTGGTGGTATTAATTATAATTCTGAATGCATGATATGAACAGTGCATATTTGAATCTGAATCAAGGGATGTTAATGTATAAGGAACAGGAATTTAGAGAATTATTATGACTTCTCTGAAATAAACAAAAATTTAATCCTTGAAGAAAAAGAAACAGCAAAAGAAAAAATTTATAAATAAAAAAAAATATAAAAATAAAAGCAAGGTCCAAGGCTCTGAGCATCAATGACTAGGGAGGTTAGACATGATTAAAAGCTCAAAGAGTTGTTTCCCTAGTCATATGCTTGTGGTGCGATTGTGTCAAGTAATCCTTGAGACAGAACACTTAGAGTCGAGACCAAGTGCGCTTAACAGAGTATGCCAAAGGCTTTGAGCACCACTGTCTCGGAGTAACTGAAAGAAAAACCAGGACTCAAAGAGAGTCCCCCAGTTAAGTGTTTGTGGTGTTTCTGTGTCAAGTAACCCTTGAGACAAAACATTTAAAGTCACGGCTAGGCTCAAGGTGCAAAGCACCAAAGAAAAATAAATTAAAGTGAATTTTGCTGTGTTCAAGGATTAAACTGAAATATAAAAGACCAGAAAATTCATAATATTATCCGGATTCTAATTCCGAATGACATTAACATTCCTCTGATTTAAAGGAGAGTGAGATGCCAAACCTATTCAGAATTGCAGTTGTAAACCCCACTATAAGAAGAGACACGAGCTTAATCGATCTCTCATTCTCATGCAAATTCACATTCTAAGCTTATATTAGTTTTGGTTGCTTGAGGACAAGCAACAGTTTAAGTTTAGTATTGTGATGCGTGAGCATCTTTTCTATCTTTTCCTAGTGAATTTGCATCTAATTTGTTGAGTTTAATTAAGAATTAATTATATTTTAGCCATTATGGATGCTATTTTGAGTTTTGTGCAATTTTATTTATTTTAGGTAGCATTCGACTGGATTTGATGGAATTTCTACAGCTCAAGAATTAAAGGAGATAGCAGCGAGGAGCGACGCGTACGCGTGACTGACGCGTACGCGTGATTTGGAGCTTTCCATGGCGACGCGTGCGCGTGACTAATGCGTACGCATGATTTGAAGATTTGTTAACCGACACGTACGCGTGACCGATGCGTCCGCGTGACTCGCAGAAAAGACCATCGACGCGTACGCATGACTGATGTGTAAGCGTGACATGCGCCACGTGCAGAAAATGCAGAAAATGCTGATGGGTGATTTTTGGGCCCCATTTTAGCACCCAAGTTAGGCGCAGATCCAGTGAAGCCAAATGGTCCCCATGTTACAAGACGCGGAGTAGTTAGTTAATTCTGATTTTAAATCTTATCTTTAGGAAAATATATTATCTTAATTTTAGATATTAGATTTTAAATTAATTAGGATTAGATATAAAAAGGGGAGACTTCTCTTCTATTAGGTACGACACATTAGGGAGATTTCATTAGGAAATTCTATACAAATTTGCATTCCACATTCCATGAGCAACTAAACCGCCATTGTTAAGGTTAGGAGCTCTGTCTATTTGTATGGATTTATTCGTTTGATCTTTCTAATTTAATCCATGTTTAGATTTATATTTCAATAATTGTTTTCGTTCCTTATTTTACGAATATTGGGTGGAACGGAAGTATGACCCATGTTCTAATTGAGTTCTTGGAAAAGCTTTTTACTTGAACAACAGCTTGAAAACATATTATACTGAATTTCTAATTGTTTGTATTTAAAGGGATACGTGACATATAATTCCCTTATTTTTGGATAATTAGGATTCTTTTGGCATATAAACTAGAAATTGATCATCACCCTCTAATTGGAATTAATTGACCAAGGAATTGGCAGTTAATGAATTTTAGAGGAGACTAGGAAGGTCTAAGAAATTAGGGTCTAGTCATATATAGTTTGCCATGAAATTAAATCTTGCATGATTAAAATAGTTAGTAAGAAAAATAAATCCGGAAAAATAGATAACTCTGAAACCTTAACTGCTTTCTCAAATATTTTATTCCCAACTCATTGCTGCTTGCTTTCTAAAATTCTTAAAGTACTATTTAATTCTCTTTAAATATCTCAAAACCATTTTATGCTTGCCTAACTAATCCTATCAAACGCCCTTGTTGCTTGATCCATCAATCCTCGTGGGATCGACCCTTACTCACGTAAGGTATTACTTGGTATGACCCGGTGCACTTGCCGGTTAGTAGTGTGGGTTATAAAATACCGCATCATTAGCCGCTATGTTAATCTCACTAACGTGGAATGGGAGCAATCTTGCAGCGTTAGTGGAAAAGTTATCACCAATAACGCCTTCGAAAGCCATCATAGCCCACGTTAGTTGCCACGTTAGTTACATTAACATGGGAACTAACGTGGAAGGAAAGGGAAGCTCCAACGTTATTGGTAAAAGTAAACACCACTAACATTCCAAAAGGCCACACATAGACACGTTAAGAGTCACGTTATTTCAATTAACGTGAACTCTAACGTGGAATAAAGAAGAGATCGCCAACGTTAGTGACACTCACCTTTGTCACTAATGCTGGATCAGGCCAAGATTGCCTACGTCAGTGGTCACGTTAAGACCACTAACGTGAATGGTAATGTGGAGCAATGAATGATGGGCCAACGTTAGTGACACTAACCTTTGTCACTAACGATTGGAGATGGCAAGCACAACCACGTTAGTGGTCACGTTAATGCCGTTATCGTGAGGCACTAACGTGGAAAGAAAGGGTGTTTTGAAGTGTTAGTGACAAAGGTGAGTGTCACTAATGCCTTCAAGCTTGGGCATGCCCACGTTAAGGGCCACGTTAGTTACACTAACGTGGATCATTAATGTGGGAAAGAGAGACAAGGAGTAGCGTTATTGGTAAAAGTAAGTGCCAATAATGCTTGCGAAGGGCTTAGAGGCTACGTTAGTGGTCACGTTAGTACCACTAACATTGAAGTTAACGAGGATCAAATGGTTTGGAATGTTAGTGACAAAGTTATCGTCACTAATGCTTTCGAACCCAAGTTTACACCTAACGTTAACACCACTAACGTCCTTACTAACGTCCTACCATGCCTGACTCACATTCTTTCTGCAAGCAAAGCTGAGCCCACTAAAGATTGTAACTGCTTCAACTAAAGATCAAGGGCCCATATCCAAGACTTGAAGAGCTAACTAGAAGATCAAAAGAGTAGTATATATAGGAAGTAGTTTTAAACTAGAAGGAGGCTTGGCATTATTGGATACTACTGATAAACCACTATTTTATGGTTTATCTTGTGCTTAATTGAGTGGATTTTATCAATCTTTCATACACTTATTCATACTAAATGCATGGGTTTACATTCTCCTTCCTGATTCTGTGCTATGATTGAAAACATGCTTCTTTGGTCTTAATTTAGCTAATCTTAATCCTCTCTTATTACCATTTGATGCCTTGATCTGTGTGTTAAGTGTTTCAGGCTTCATAGGGTAGGAATGGCTTAGAGAATAAAGAGGAAGCGTGCAAAATTGAAGGAACACAAGGAATTGAAGAGATGACCAGTGAGAAGTCACGCGGTCGCCTGGCTCACGCGACCGCGTGAAATGGAAGAAATCGGAGTGACGCGTTCGCGTGCCTGACGCGACCGTGAGGATTGGAAGCTGCATGAACGACGCGAATGCGTGGATGACACGCACGCGTGGTACGAAAAACACTGAGTGACGCGATCACGTAGACGACGCGGACGCGTGACGTGCGCGATCTGCAGAATTACAAAAGTCGCTGGCAGAGATTCTGGGCCGCATTTCAACCCAGTTTTTGGCCTAGAAACACAGATTAAAGTCAGGGAACATGCAGAGACTCAAGAGGACTGAACATTCATTCATAATACACTTTTTATAGTTTTAGATGTAGTTTTTAGAGAGAGAGGTTCTCTCCTCTCTCTTAGGATTTAGGATTAGGATTTATTATTATTTCAACTTACAATTCTTCTGAGCTCCAGTATTCTTTTATTTTGACTTCTCTTATTTTTAATTATATATGTTGCCAATTTGGCTTAATGACATTCATGTTATGATTTTCTTAATTAATATTATTTGAGGTATTTCAGATTTAAGATTTCTTTCTTTTATTTATGTTACTGTTGCTTCCCATCTGAAGGCATTTTTATTCAAGTAGATTTTTTTCCCTTTTGGCTTTGGTTTAGTGATTGGTAACTCTTGAGTTGTCAAACTCAGCAGTGGTTGAAATTGGCAAATTCTAATTGATCTAGATCGCTCTAAAGCTAGTCTTCCCACAGGGATTGACTAGGACTTGAGGATCAAACTAATTAGTCCACTTGACTTTCCTTTGCTTTAGCAAAGGTTAACTAAGTGGGATTAAAACCCAATTCTCATCACACCTGATAAGGATAACTAGGATAGGACTTCCAGTTCTAATACCTTGCCAAAAGTTTATTTTATTATAACTATTTTAATTTTACTAGTCATTTAACATACTTCTTCCTTACTTTCAAAACCCCCAATTTACAAAACTCATAACCAATAATAAGAACATACCTCCTTGCAATTCCTTGAGAAGACGACCCGAGGTTTAAATACTCGGTTATTAATTTTAAAGGGGTTTGTTACTTGTGACAACCAAAACGTTTGCACGAAGGGATTTTCTGTTGGTTTAGAATCTATACTTACAACACAACTATATTTTTATAAAATTCTTTACTAGCAAAAATCTTAACGTCAAAATGGCGTCGTTGCCGGGGAATTGCAAACGTGTGCCTTATTATTGGTTATTGTAAATATTTTTTTTACTTGTTTATTTGTTTCTTCTCTTCCCTCCTCATTTCTGATAACTACTATGAATTCTCACCCCTCTCGCTTTGAGTTTAGTTCTAATTTTGTTGCAAGGAATGGAAGCTATAACAGGACTATGTATCAAGGTCTAAGCAATCAAAGATGGATGGAGCCAAAAGGATATGATCAACCCTTCAGGCAACAACACCCTCCTAGATACCATAGACAGAGACCATTCTACAACGCATACCCAACTGATAGATTTGGTGGACCGCCTTGTAGCTACCAACAAGCCCCACCCTATGTTCAGAGACCATCCTCTCAACATAACTTCGAACCACCACACTCACAAGCTTCTTTCCACCATTCGCCACCATATGATCCTTATCCGCCCCAACGCCAATCCAATTACTCCCAAGAACCACCACTCCCCTATGCACCATGTCCATATGCATCAAGCTAAGAATCACAGGTTTGCTTCGAAGAATCAGTAAACCAATTTAATGCAACCCTTCATCAACTGGAGCAAGCAATAAATCAATTATCTTCCAAATGTTCAGTCACTCAACAGACTCCTAGAGCCTCATGTGGAAAATCTAATGAAGAACGTAGCATGAAGGAAACACTAGAAGCTCCAGTGGACAGCATAGAGCATAACTTCGTATTGGAACAAGTAGAGGACGCTGTCATTGTAGAAGAAGAAGAATTGGTTGAAGATTTAGGAGATGTTGAACCTCCACGAGAACACAGAGTCATGAAAGGCTCCGTTAAGGATGTTACAATTGACACGAAAGAGGATGTTGCGCAGCCTCCAATGCAGATATCTTATGAAGAACTGGACGGAATAACCCAAGACACATGTTTCCTTGATGATGACGATCACAAGTCGAATTCTCTGAGCAATGAACTTGCATCCACAAGTGAATTCTTTGAGACAAAAGAATATTCCCCAAGTGAATACGAAGATGATGCCGAGACGACTTTTCTCAACCTCCCAATTATGACTCAAGTGATGAGGAAGATATCAGTGACTTTGATCAAGACATGGTTGAAATGGAAGAAATTTTCCAAGAAGTGGAGGAATTCACTGAAAACCACAAGGGAGTAGAGCTTGCAGAACCACTGGAAACACCTATCTCAAGGCCACTACCACCCAATACAAACCTCAAGTGGGTAAAATCCTTAGCTTTTATCTTTACTTTTTCACTTGAATATGGTTTACTTGAAACAGATGGCCAGCTTAGAGCTCTTTGCGGCTTTAAGAGCAAAAGGGAAATGGCTCGCACTCAGAGCTGGTATGCAAGATTCAATGAGGTTTCACACTTCAATTTGAGGTGCAAGAATTGGTGTCAAGCTCAATTGGAAGGATCTCGGAAGCTATTTGGTCACTGCAGTGAGAATTCAGATTACTTATCACCCGACTGAAAAAATGCAGATCAAGACAAAAACGAGTGTAAAATTAGAGTTTGGGATCCTGGAATCTATTCTGCCATTCAACACTCCGGGAGCCTGCAAGCCTGTTTGAACTCACCTAAGGGCTTTACGTACCTTGTTTGGGACCCCGGAGGATGCTGGCATTCCAAACACTGGTGGAGATTTCTGGACGAATTCAAGCACAAGCCACCATAACAGGGAGCTCAACCAATGTCTAACTTAAGGACTTTAACTAAAAGTGCTAGGTGGGAGACAACCCACCATGGTATGATCGTTCCTTTTTTAGTTTTAATTTTAGTCTGTTTTTGAGTTTTAAACATGGAATCATGCATAAAATTCATATTAAGCATTGCACTCTGCATACTGGATAATAAAAAAAAACACGCACGCGACGCGTAAGCATCGGTGACGCGTCCGCGTCACAAGTGCGTTGGGAAGAAAACAAAATTGAACAGAGAGTCACGCGAGAGTGTGGCTGAGGGCGTGCCTTTGGCATAAATTGGTCCAAAAAAAGCCTCCCACGCGTTCGCATCACCCACGCGAACGCGTGCCTCAAAATCGACGTAGAAAGGGTGTATGGCCGAAAGTTGAGCTGGAACATGGCTGGACTCGTGCTGGAAGCACAAGCCCTACCACGCGAACGCGTGCCCCATGCGTTCGTGTCATTTTTCAAAATAGGCCATCCACACGATCGCGTCCTCCATGCGACCGCGTCACCCAGATTTTTGGCAAAATGCATTTAAACAGAGAGTTGTGCGAACGCGAGGCTGTACTCGCACCACCAGCACAAATCGACTCACGTGTCCGCGTGCCACACGCGTTCGCGTCACTTCATCAAAGCGCGACCCACGCGACCGCGTGCCCCACGCGCTCGCGTCACCTGCGCCGCACAATTTATCCAGATCAGCACCAATTATCTTTTTTTTTCTTCTCTAATCCTAATCTCTTCTATCTTTTCTTCTTTCTTCCTCCTTTTCTTACTTTCTTCTTGTTCATCTCTTTCACTTCTCATCGCTCTTCACTTCCATTCTATTTCATTCAATTTATTTGCATACTTTCATTCATTGCATTATCTTCATTGGTGTTGAAAAATTAATTTGGGTCATTATTTTGCTTGTGGATTGTTAAGAAATTGCTTGACAATTATATATTATTTTTTTTAAGGGTTCTTGCATGTTCAATTTAATACTTTCCATACCTTATTTAATATGCATGCTTTGTGTTTGTGCAAAAGCCCATATGGCATTGTGCATTCTTAATTATTCTATCTTTCTACTCTAATGCCTGTTTTTCACAAAACCCTTTTCAATATTTTATTAATTAAATATAATTGTCAATACAAATGTTTTTGTTAGTTTCTCACGACTAATAATACATTAAGGCTTTTAATGCTTGATTTACGCTACTCATGCCTTTGCCAGCATGCCAATAAACATCTTGCATTTAATTGCCTCAATTTATCATGCTATGCTTCCATTGATGTCCTAATTTCATGGAATCGCGACCATGTGTTAACGACATTCTTCTTTATTTTGGCATGATTCTTACTAGTACTGCCCTCTCCCTTGCTCTATCCCTTTGAATTCATGTCCCTTTTCTTTCTCCCTTTTTCAGGCTGGCCACCAGGAAGAATAAAGAGAAAGACTCTACAACGAGCACCGGCTGAGGAACCACAACCCCCGCCACCTGCACATCTCTGCATGCACCGAGGATGGTGCAATCTTTAAGTGTGGGGAGGTCGATACCGATCTCCACGGGTAAGTTAGTCCCTTCTCAACACCAATTTTTGTTTTTCATTGTTGCATTTGCATATTTGATTGCATATTTTCTTGATTTTGTGCATATTTTACCACTTGGTTGAAGTAACATTTTCTTTTTCAAGAAAATCTTTATAGTATTTCACTAATTTAAATTAAAAACTTTTTGAAAAAACTTGTATGAAGAAATATTATTTTGGAACATAGTTTAGAGCTCGAACACACAAAACCAGTGAGATTTTGAGCCTATTTGATTGGTTGCATTTTATCAACCAATATATTTTATTTTTGTGTGTTGTTCTCTCTAAAATTGTAATCTTTGTCTTGCTTAATTCTATATTTCCACTGTTTGATGTATGCATGCACTTATATGATTAAGGCCTTGTTTCACTAAGCTTACATACCCATATGCCCTTACCCTTCCATTATCCTTTGCAAACTAATTTGAGCCTATTTTACCCATTTGTTCTTTACCTTAGCTCATTACTAACTCTAAGCAGAAAATAATAATGTCCTTAATTTGAATCCTTGATTAGCTTAGACTAGTAAACGTGCTCATGATTTAAGTGTGGGGAAGTTGGATTTGAAAATATTTGGTTTGAGTAATTAGGTGTTGTATATTTTAGCGAAAATGTGCAAAATAATAGTTGAGCACATATCATTGCATTCAATACTTTAATCATATGCATTGAGAAAAATAAAAGAAAAATAATAAAAAAAATAAAGAAGAGAAAAATAAAAAGAAAAAATTGAAAAAGAAAAGAAAAAAAACAAATAATAAAAGGGGACAAAATGCCCCAAAGTAAGTGTTAGTATCAATGCATATGTACTGAACTCAAATTTATGATGCATGAATATATGGAAAACACATTTAATGGGAAGTTAGATCTTGTATTGTGATTATATGGATTGTCTTAAGTTAGGTGGGAAAAGTTTATGTTAATTAAGGATTCAGATTTTAGTCCACTTGGCCAAATACAATCCTACCTTGACCCTAACCCCATTACAACCCTTAAAAGACCTCTTGATTTGTGTATTGGTGCATTAAATTTTTGTTGATTGTTAGATGAAGAGCAAGCTATGGAAAGCAAGATTAGTAGAGAATTGAGAGAATTGACCCTAGACACTTGAGAGCTAGAGTGATATACACTACCAATAAGGGTTCAGTGCTTAATTCTATGTTCCCTACTTTCATGAGCTATCTTCTTCTTGCAAGTTATTTATATTGTATTTTGTGATTTGAATTAGTGAAATCCAGTTCATATTTGTTCTTGAAAGATTTATTTACTTTTCCACCAAGTAGGTAGAATCATCTTTGCATGTAGTCGCATTCATATAGATATGTTGCGTTTCATACATTCTATCATTCCTCTTCACTCCTTTATAACTTCTCATGAGCTTAGCATGAGGACATGCTAATGTTTAAGTGTGGGGAGGTTGATAAACCACTATTTTATGGTTTATCTTGTGCTTAATTGAGTGAATTTTATCAATCTTTCATACACTTATTCATACTAAATGCATGGGTTTACATTCTCCTTCCTGATTCTGTGCTATGATTGAAAACATGCTTCTTTGGTCTTAATTTAGCTAATCTTAATCCTCTCTTATTACCATTCGATACCTTGATCTGTGTGTTAAGTGTTTCAGGCTTCATAGGGTAGGAATGGCTTAGAGAATGAAGAGGAAGCGTGCAAAATGGAAGGAACACAAGGAATTGAGGAGATGACCAGCGAGAAGTCACGCGGTCGCATGGCTCACACAACCGCGCGAAATAGAAGAAATCAGAGTGACGCGTTCGCGTGCCGGACGCAACCGCGTGGATTGGAAGCTGCATGAACGACACGAATGCGTGGACGACGCGCACGCGTGGTACAAAAAATGCTGAGTGATGCGATCGCGTGAACGACGCGGACGTGTGACGTGTGCGATCTGTAGAATTACAAAAGTCGCTGGCAGAGATTCTGGGCCGCATTTTAACCCAGTTTTCGACCCAGAAACACAGATTAAAGTAAGGGAACATGCAAAGACTCAAGAGGACTGAACATTCATTCATAATACACTTTTTATAGTTTTAGATGTAGTTTTTAGAGAGAGAGGTTCTCTCCTCTCTCTTAGGAATTAGGATTAGGATTCCTCTTAAAGGATTTAGGATTTATTATTATTTCAACTTACGATTCTTCTGAGCTCCAGGTTTAATATTCCTTTATTTTGACTTCTCTTATTTTTAATTATATATGTTGCCAATTTGGCTTAATGACATTCATGTTATGATTTTCTTAATTAATATTATTTGAGGTATTTCAGATTTAAGATTTCTTTCTTTTATTTATGTTACTGTTGCTTCCCATCTGAAGGCATTTTTATTCAAGTATATTTTTTCCCTTTTGGCTTTGGTTTAGTGATTGGTAACTCTTGAGTTGTCAAACTAAGCAGTGGTTGAAATTGGCAGATTCTAATTGATCTAGATCGCTCTAAAGCTAGTCTTCCCACAGGGATTGACTAGGACTTGAGGATCAAACTAGTTAGTCCACTTGACTTTCCTTTGCTTTAGTAAAGGTTAACTAAGTGGGATTAAAACCCAATTCTCATCACACCTGATAAGGATAACTAGGATAGGACTTCCAGTTCTAATACCTTGCCAAAAGTTTATTTTATTATTACTATTTTAATTTTACTAGTCATTTAACATACTTCTTCCTTACTTTCAAAACCTCCAAATTACAAAACTCATAACCAATAATAAGAACATATCTCCCTGCAATTCCTTGAGAAGACGACCCGAGGTTTAAATACTCAGTTATCAATTTTAAAGGGGTTTGTTGCTTGTGACAACCAAAACGTATGCACGAAGGGATTTCTGTTGGTTTAGAAACTATATCTACAACGCGATTATTTTTATAAAATTCTTTACTAGCAAAAATCTTAACGTCAACTACATTCTGTATATTTTACTTTTATTACAATTTCTAGTTTACAGGAGAATGCACTCTTCTCTATCATCTTTCATTTTCAGAGCTATGGACAACTAAACCCCTTTTCATTAGGTTAGGGAGCTCTGTCGTAATTTGATGGATCAATTATAGTTTTCATTCTTCTTCCTCTTTCTTTTCTCTTGATTTACTAAAAAGCTTTCGATCTTCAACCAATTGGTTAGTTGTCTTGGAAAAGAAACTCTCCATAATTAGATCTCCTCTGAGCCTTGGAAAAGGGATGAGGAGATCATGCTAGAATTGCTTTCTCATGTTGGACCAAATTGGGGTTTGGATGGATATAGTGTCATATAATCCTACCAACACTTTGATTTGGAAATACATGTGGTATAATCAGTGACCATACTTCATCTCTTCCCATGAGCAATTAATTCAAGGAATTGGGTAATTGTTCAAGTTTAGAGAGATTGGGTTGCCAAGGAATTGGGATCCAATCACTTAAGATTGCCAAGGAGATTAATGAATGCAGTGATTGAGGAAGAGATGAAAATGAACTTGATCTAGAGAATGCAACATCTCCTGAGCCCAATGAATCTCCCATTTCTGATCTTACCCATTCTCTTTACCTTTTGCCATTTACTCTTATGTTCATCTCCCCAAATCCCCATTTAAGATTCTGTAATTTACTTTCTGCAATTTACTTTCCGCCATTTATTTCCAGCATTTACATTTTCTGTCTTTTGCTTTCCCGCCATTTAATTTTCTGCAATTATCAACTCAACTTCTGCTTAGCTCAACTAGAACATTCCTCCAATTAAAATTGCTTGACCAATCAATCCCTGTGGGATTCGACCTCACTCTATTGTGAGTTTTTACTTGACAACAATTCGGTATACTTGCCGAAGGGAATTTTGTTGAGAGACAAGTTTTCGTGCATCAAGTTTATGGTGCCGTTGCCGGGGATTGATTTTGTATCGACAATGATTAAGTTGGAGGATAACAAGATTGAGCAATTTTCTTTATTTTGATTATTTCATCTTAATCATTTACTTCCAGTTAGCTATCTCGTTTCCTTTTTCTTTCTTCTTCATTTGTTTTCCTTGCAATCTATAATTCAGTTCACTAACCCACTAACTGTTTGATACATTGTACCACTCATACTAACAGCCATTCTAACAAGAGTGATTTCTTCATCTATTTTCTTTCTTACTTTTTGCTTTGTTGGTTGTATGACAGGTAGAAGAAGTGGAACTTCAACTTCTTTTGATTCTAAACCTGAGAGGATCTTCCTTAGATTAAGGAGGGAAGCAAGAGGGAAGAGAGTCATTGGTGCTGAGGAAGAGGATAAGTATTTTGAAACAGACATGGAGGAGAATATGGAGAACCACCATGAAGAAGAAGCTCACAATCATGCCAGAGAAGGCCCAGTGAATCATACTGGATAAGAGAGAAGAGTTATAGGCTCTTACATCAACCCAAACTTAGGAAATTGTGGAAGTAGCATTCAAAAGCCAACCATACATGTCAATAACTTTGAACTAAAGCCCCAGCTCATCACCCTCGTTCAGAACAACTGTGCATTCGGAGGAAGCGCCCAAGAAGACCCCAATCAACATCTAACCACCTTCCTAAGGATATGTGATATTGTGAAGTCTAATGGTGTTCATCCTGACACCTATAGACTGCTTTTGTTCCCCTTTTCACTCAGAGATAAAGCATCTAAATGGCTGGAATCTTTCCCGAAGGAGAGTTTAACAACGTGGGAAGATGTGGTGAACAAATTCTTGGCGAGATTCTACCCTCCTCAAAGAATCAACAGATTGAGAACTGAGGTACAAACCTTCAGGCAACAAGATGGTAAAACTCTCTATGAGGCATGTGAGAGGTTTAAGGACTTAACAAGAAGGTGCCCACCAGACATGTTCAATGAATGGGTACAACTACACATTTTCTATGAGGGTCTTTCTTATGAATCAAAGAAGGTAGTAGACCACTCATCTGGGGGATCTCTAAACAAGAAAAATACCATTGAAGAAGCCATAGATGTCATTGAGATTGTAGCTAAGAATGACTACTTTTATGCTTCTAAAAGAAGCAACACTCGAAGAATGATGGAACTAAACCACATGGATGCACTACTGGCTCAAAACAAGATGATCACCAAGCAGTTAGTTGACCTTACCAAGAAGATGGAAGGAAACTAAGTTGCAGCAATCACAACTTCATCATCAGCTCAAGAAGGAGTAAATACAGAGGAAGAGAGTGATTGGGAACAAGCCAACTATATTGGGAACTCACCTAGGCAGGCCTATGATCCATACTCCAAAACTTATAATCCTGGTTCGAAGAACCACCTAAACTTTGGGTGGGGAAATCAATAAGATCAAGGCCAAGATCAGAGATGTCACAACCCCAACAACAATGCAACTCACCAACATTCCACACAGTGATCATATCAACACCCACCCAACAGTACCTCTCAACATCCATATTAAAACCAAAATGGCACATTTCACCCATCCTACCTCAATTCACCATCACCATCCGAAGATAGACTCTCCAGAATTAAGACTCTACTTGAAGATATATGCAAGTAAGTCCAAGACAACAGAGTGTTCAAGGATGAAGTACAAGCTAATATCAAAAATCAGGGAGATACCATCAAGAGGTTGGAGTCTCAAGTGGGATATCTCTCTCAGTAGATTTCCAAGCCTATTGATAGCTTCCCAAGTGACACAGAGAAAAACTTGAGAGGTGAAGCAAAGAAGGTAAGATGGGAAGAATGCATGATGGCCACTATAAGTGATGAGGGGAGTGTGGAAGAACTGAACAAACCATTAGAACACTCTCAAGATATTCCAGTAGAGAAGCAAGAAGAGAGTGACCAAGAAACCAACCCCACACAAAGGAAGGAGCTAAAGGAGAAGGAGATTCTGAACCCATATGCACCTTTTCCCCAGAGACTCAAGGGGGTGTAGAAAGGAGGGTGTACTCAAAGTTCCTCGACATGTTTACATCTCTCCATGTAAACATACTATTCATCAAGGCTCTCCAACAAATGCCCTCATACATTAAGTGTATGAAATAGCTACTGACCAAGAAAAATTCACTAAAGAGAGGGCAAACAATAGTGATGAATAAAGAGTGCAGTGCTCTCATTCAAATAGAGTTGCCTACAAAAAGGAAGGACCCAAGGAGTTTTCACATCCCCTATGCTATAGGAGAAACAAGGATTGATAAGGGACTCTGTGACATGGGAGCAAGCATCAACTTAATGCCTTTATCCTTCATGAAGAAGCTTCAAATCAATGAGTGGTTGAAAATGTGTTGGCTGACAAAACTCAAATACAAGCAGTAGGAGTGGTTGAAAATGTGTTGGTGAAGGTTGGGAACTACTTCCTTCCCACAGACTTTGTTATCTTGGAGATGGAAGAGAGTCACCTCTATCCAATCATATTGGGAAAACCATTCCTAGCCACAGCCAGAGCACTTATAGATGTGGAGCAAGGAGAGCTAATACTGAGGATACATGATGAACAACTTACCTTCAATGTCTTCAAACCCTCACAAGAAGCAGATCAAGAAAACAAGGAATCAAGGGAGGATCACAATAAGGTGTTGGTGGAAGAAACAAGCACAGAAGCACAAATAATACACTTGAGAATCCCTTTGGTTGACAAACAATACAGTCAGAAGGCACAACAGCTAAGGGAAACCCAAGAGGAGCTAAACCCACCGGAGTCATATAAGACCAGCAACAAAATTTCCCTGGAAAAAAAGGCCACAAAGAGCAGGGTAGCATTAAAAGAAACAAGAAAGAAGGCACCAAGGGGATGGAGGAACAAGAAGATCCCTACAGAGGATTTTTCTCCAGGGGATGAAGTAATCTTTGCTCATTTCCCATCTATCCCACCTCATCTCCCCACCATTCCATCTCAGCTACCTCAAGTATACACCATCAGCAGAATTCTCTCCTTGGAACATGTGGAGATTCTTAATAAAGCCAACGGAGATAGATTCACTGTGAGAGGGAAAGATTTGAGGCATTACCAACCACCCTGACAAAGGCCAAACATCAAGTTAATGACGCTAAAGAAGCGCTTCATGGGAGCAACCCATGTTTCATATCCTTTCCTCTAGACCTTTAATAGTAGTTAATAAAGCAAGGTTCATGAATTCCAAATCAACCTTGACAAATATTTAGATGAACCCTTGTATGCAACATATAGTGAACAACAAGTTTGGTGTTCAAGGCACACTAAGAGGGCATGAACACAATTCATATCATGTCAATCTTAGAGCCTTAATCAACTCTTTCTACACTACATGCTCACAAACTAAGTTTGGTGTCACCAATGTTGCATATGTGAACACTCAATCAGTCGATTGGGTTGCATTCATGAATGGCATTTAGTTATTTAAAAACAAAAAAATAAAAAAATTTAAAAAGTAGTTACTCCACACTTTAACTTTTTCCGCCACCATTCAAACTCATTTTTTTCCTTTTATCTTGTAGGAGAAATGAAAGGAAGATTGGATGAAATTGATGGGACAAATAAAGAAGGGGGTTCGGCCACTTCACAAGGGGGGACTATACACACGTCCTCAAAGGGAGTACCTTGGGAAGTGTTGCCATGCAACATTGGAAGAAGGATATCCTTGAAGACCGAACCAATCACTTCATAAAAGTAGTGATCCTTGTGTTCATTTCGTGCCAAACCCCAGCCGTCCACCATTGATTTTACTATCAATCCACACCCTTCGATCACCCCTCATCCCCCTATATAAATGACCCTCTCTATAACCGTCCGTATTCAAATGCCCTTTCATTTCATCTTTCTTCTCTCTTTCGGAACACACACCCAACACTTCTTCCTTCATCCAAAAATGCGTTAACACAATCCTCCAACTACACCCTATCTTAATCCAGCCGAATTCCATCATCATTCCATACTTCTCAACACCTTCACATACCAACTCCTACTCATGGCATCATCAAGCTCAAAAAGGCAAAAGGGAAAGGAACCAGTGGAGAGCATTCCTTTTGATGAAGGGAGGTTCAAGACCGCCTTCCATGAGCTTCAATTTAGACGGATAAAACACAAGAAAATATTGCTAGAATTGACATTCCAGTTTAATGATGATAAGTGCCCACAGATTAGAGAGAAGATCGAACACTGATTTATTAATGGCTAATTAACCCATAAATGAGAATTTATTCTAGAGAACCAAAAATGTGATTTTTATGGCTTAATATGATAGAGGAGATTGAGACGAGAATTTCGATACCAATTTTATAGAAATCGAACCAAGATTGGGCCGAACGGGCAAAATCGGGCCAACCGGACCCATATTGGGCCCTTGCCCCAACCTAACTAAACTAAAACCCTAATTTTCAGTACTCTCTCTCCTTACAACACACTATTCACGCTGAAAATAGAAGGGAAAGGGGGAAGAACACTCTCTCAAGTTCTAACCCTTGGTTGATCTTTAAACCACCATAACTTTTGATATAGAGCTCTGATTGCCGCACCGTTTGCGGCCACGTATTCACCGCGGAGAGCTCTAAAAAACTTATTACTTTATTTATGAGGTAAGCCACGAAATCATTTCAGTTTTTCATCCCTAAATTTCGAGTTTCATGGAGAAATGTGTTGAGATTTTGGGCTCTTTGATGTTACAAGACCCAACTCTCTTGAAGGAGAAGATTAATTTTGTCTCCTTGAACCTTGGGTGTGGTAAGATTCTCAATCCTAGTATAATTTATTGTTCTATGATGTTTGGGTATTGAGATGTTGTGTTTGGGTATGATAATTGTGGCTTAGGTAGTGTGTTTGTGAATATTGGAGCTTGATTGAGATTTTGGAAAGCTCGAGAAAAGGGCTTGGTGTGCAAAAATATGTTTTTGGAGGTGTTGAGACCTTGAGAGCTTGTGAACAAGTGATTTGGAAGTGCCCCGGTTGAGCTTGGAAAATCGGCTAAGGTATGGTCTCGGTTTCCTGTATCTAAAGTGTAATGTGGTGTGAAAATTTAGGCTAGAGGCCCTAAGATAGGTATTGAATTGTAGGTGTTGTTGAATGGTTGAGATATACGATGTGGTCATATATGTGATTGTGAATATTGATGCCTTGATGGTGTGATGTGTGAGAAAAATGCATGTTATGTATATGTTTGATGAATGATTGAGGTGGATTTGTGAGTGAAACCATGATGATGGTGGGTATGATATTGACTATGTTTAATGATGGTTGATTGGAAATGATATTATTGGAAATTGAGATGAGAAAGGATGTATGACATGTTAATGTGTTTGAATTTTTAGCCATTTGATTGAGATGTGTTAAAATGGTAGCATGGCGGTTGTGATTTTAATAAAAATGTTAATGTATGAGTTGAGGAGGCTTGAGATTAATTTTTGGTATGTTTTGGATTGATTTCAAAAAGGGTTGAAATTGGTATGTTTTGGTTGATTTTGAAAAGGGATGAAATTGATTTGTTTTGAAAATGGCACTTTGTGGTTTTGTATGAAAATATGGTTTTTGGGCATACTTTAATGGGACATAACTTGGACTCCAGATCCCCGTTTTGTGCCAAACTTGTTTAGAAAGAAAATTGGATTGGGATGTTCATACTGTTCAAAGAACGGGCGAAAAATGATTTAAAATGAAGAAGTTATGTCCGTTGGAAGATTGGGGGTTTAATCTGTGAATTCTGCAGCTTTTAACCTAGAAAACTTTTTAGCAGAATACTCCCCACACGTAGGCGTGCCTGACGCATACGCGTCATTTTTAAAAAACGTACCATCCACGCATGCGCGTGGCACATGCGTGTGCGTCGATGCGCTGCACAAAATGCACAGCCATTTTCCCGAGAGTTGTTCCAAAATTGTGCTAGTTTTGTGCGTGGGGGCACAAACGTACCCACACGTTCGCGTGGCTGACGCATATGCGTCCAGTGGTTGTTTTTCCACCCACGTGTGCGCGTGGGCGTCACATACGCGTTGATGAACTTTTGGCCACCGACGCGTGCGCGTGGAGGACGCGTACGCGTGTCCCTGTTTTCATCCCAAAGTTGATTTTTGAGTTTTAAAAGCCAAATTTTATACTTCTAAGCCTCCAATCTCACCCCTTATGTCTCAAATCATTATGATATGCCTAGCAATAAGAAAGGAGTTAGGAGATGTGGTAACTTGTGAATGAAAAAAGAGGAATATTTATGATCAATGATGATCAAAGATGATTATATGAGATACGGAGGATGGCGGTGGAAGTGCTGTATGTGCCATGAGCTGAGAGGTTGTATTTGTTAATAAATTGGCTGATTTTGGATTGAACTATGAGTCGGATGGCAGAGTTATTGTCGTGTTACGGTGGGGCCATTATTGAATAATGGCTGAGTATGATTGCATATATGCGTATTGAATGAAATGTGAATGTTGCACTTCCACTATCTGAGATACGAGTTTCTCTGGGAGAAAGCAGTGGCTAGCCACCACGTGCTCAAGGTGGAGACTCGAGACTTTGCTGACCCTATGTCGTAAGTGTGGCCGGGCACTGTGAAAGTCCCGGATGAGCTTGCCCCCGTGAATATACACCATTGAGGGTGTTGGATATGGATTAGGATTATGATTATGATCATGATGATGATCGAGGATAATTCTAGTTGGGCATACACGACAGAGGGACAGTCCAATGGTTAGCTACCAAGACTTGTCGGGTTGGCTATATAACCGACAGATGATATCAGCAGCCATTAGGACAGGCATACATCATATGTATATTATGTGAATTGTTTGAGATTGCCTAATTGACTGCATATTACTTGCTAATTGTCTAAATGTCGTACCTGTTTTCTATTTGTATATCTCTTGTCTGATATAACTGTGTTTGCTATATTATACTCCTGCTGGTGGTTGGGAGGTCTGAAGGATTTGGAAAGAAAAGTATTAGTTAGACTAAAGATCTTTAGTCAGTTGCCATTTGTGGTTTAGTCTGTTTATAAGCTTTGAATTTATCTAGTGGAAGTTTTAGGATTGTCTTTGGCTTTCCCAAGACATTACATGTTAGATATGTGGCACTGCTACCATACTGAGAACCTCCGGTTCTCACCCATGCGAATTTTGTGGTTTTCAAATGCAGAACGTGAGGTTTCTCGCTGAAGCATGTTGGAGATTTCTAGATTAGCGAAGATCCTTGTTCTCGGGACTCTATTTTGATTTTATGTTTGCTCCTAGATACTTTTATCTCCATTAAATAATACAAACTGTGATGACTCCTCTTATAGGAGGTTTTGAAAAATAGATTTTCTGTATTTCTGTCCCTTTGGGTTTCCTTGGGGTTTCTTATTTTATTTACATGTATATATTGCTATACTCGGACCGGTTATCTTCGCAACCGGATTTAGAGTTTTGATATTCCTGTTTTTGGCACTCTTTTGTATATATATATAATCTCGCGTTAGTTATCCGGTATCCATTACGTTATCGATTGGAGTGTTGCGCTTTCGAGTTACAATTTTGTTTTACCGTTTTTTTCAAAGGCTCCTAGTTATAATCATCATTCACACTACTATATATACTAAATTTTAATTTTTTTTAGAGATCGTAATACCTTGCCATCTGTAAATTATGACTTAAGCATAAGACTCTGTATGATAGGGTGTTACAACTATATAGTCATATCAAATAATAATTGTTCACGAAAAAATCAAATAATAATTAACACACGGAGACCTGCAAGTTATGTGATTCGTTTAATTACGACTTACTAAAGCCATTTAATAATTTATTCATAAAACGAGCATAGTGTTTATAAAATCTATTTTTCTTTTATTTTTGAGTTAATTTTTATAGTTTAAATATTTAAATTATTCTTTAAAGAATTTTAAATCATATGTTTTGATTTTCAATAAAATTTTATTCTTTATAAATTTTCGAGAATTTTTTTTGTTAATAAACCAGTTTATTTATTATTTTAAAAGAGAACTAATTTTTCTTATTATAGTGATATTTTTTAATTAATTGGGGTATAATAAAATTTATTAAAGACTTATTTTTTTAGTATGAATATTAATAATTTGATTTGTGACAGAATGACTAATTGTCTAATGAGAATAATTTTTGAAAAATTCTAGTCAATAAAAATTTATTAGAAACCAAAGTATCTGTTCTAAAATTATTTAGGAAATAATTTGAAAAAATACTCTTTTTTGTATAAAAAATATCATGTATAAACCAAATATTATTTTTAATGTATATTTTATATTGAAATATATATTTTATAAGAATAATTGATTTAATAATTACTTTTTGTTGTACATATAATATGGTTGTTTTTATATTATTTAAAAATAACTATAATTTACTAGTTAATGATTGTGTCATTCTTATCTTTTTTTCCTTTTAAAAATAATGAAAAATGACAAAGACCATCTTTTTGTTGTGTTACGACATGCTCCTCAGATTTACAGATTTACAGGGATCTTAGGCTCTACTTAATTGATTTACAATAAGATTTGTAAAACTAAGTAGAGCTTTTGAATTGAATCTTAAGTAAAGGGAGCCAAAGGTTAGAATTTAAAAAGTAAGCAAATAGCGGTTCATCTATCTGAATATGACCTTTCCTTTTTTAATATTTTCTCCACTTTTAGAAAATTGCTATTCTTTTTTCAAAAAACTAGTGAACTAAAAATTAATTAGTAATACATTTATCTACTCTCCAAAAACAGTGTCCATTTATGGGTGCATGAAAATTGTAATCTCTATGACATGTTTTGTTTGCAAAAAAAAAAAAAAGGAAGCGGCATAGACAGTGACACCCTGATACATCGTACCTAAAACTAAATAATGTTATAAATATATGAAAAGAAAAATTTTATTGCGAAGTTGTGTTTGTGTGAAGAGAAAGAATAATAGTAGGTATAATTTATTTTAAAAAAGTTAATAAAAAATAAAATATTTTTTAAAAAAATTACTATTTATAAAGGTGAATATTTATCTTTTTATTATTTTTTTTCTTTTCTTAGAATGCTCCATATGAAAAATACTTAAAATATTAAATAGTTGGGTCTTTTAAATAGATAAGATAAATATAAAATTAAAAATATAGATTTGTGTTGAAAATTTTATATTTTTACATCATATTATTTATTTCGTTTTTAAATTGGACAATTTTCTTTACAAACATATTGATACGTGCTTACGAGAATATTTTTGTCATTCTAAAGTCAAGAAAAGAATGGTTATCATGTTATGTTCAAAGATTTGGTTACTAGAAGAATTACATTATGTTAATTTTGGAGATTAAAGAGACTAAGAATTTATCTCAAGAGTAACGGTGGTGACTTGGCGGCACTTATAGATCAAGAAATGCATCAATTGTTTGTCAAAAAAGAAAAGACAAGGGCCCATTAAACTAAATGGGGACAGTATGAAGTCTAAGAATTCATTTCAAGTTTATTGGGAGACATAAAATCTGGATTTATTTTATTATAATTTAATTTAATTTGTTGTTAGCATTTGTCGAAAGATTTAATTTGAGTTTGATTTGTTTAATGTAACACCCATTAGACTTTTCTTTAAAAAACCAAAAATATTTTTTTTCATTTTATTCACACGTACGTACATACAAATATATATACACAACAATATTATCTTCACATTCAAATATATGTACATATATATAAAATTATGTCATAAAATCATAACTCATATCCCTCTTTTCAAAAATGTAAATATCAATAACAAAGGCAAGGAAAAAGATATCTATGATAATACAGCCATAAAACACAACCAAAAAGCGTAGAAATCTGTTCATAAGTTTTTTCGTTCGTTTCTTGAAAAAGATATGGTTGTAGGGGGTGAGAACATAACCTAACCACACGGTTTCACCAGAGGAGTTTTAGAATATTTATAGAAGGATATACATGTATAATCAAAATCTGTTTAATAGCAATGATCATTGTTCGTCTTATGAATCCTGACCTCTAATTTAAATTTATCTAATTCTTAAATCCATCCAATCCCTTATTCATTATTTCCTTAACCTCAATCTTTAATTCAAAGTTATGCAATTATCCATTCAGAACCAAAATCATCAATCACGTCACCACAAGTCAATGTGTATATCCAATTTTTACAAATTTACCAAGGCATATAACTTATCCAATTACAGCCTCCGGCCCAAACATAATCAAACAATGGCCTTCGGCCCAAAACATAATCAAATCACTTACAAGTCACCTTATCCACTATAATCCGAACCAACAAGGGAACAAGTCATAAACACAAACAATCAAGCAGACAATCAAACAATCACACATAGAGAATAATTATAACAAGTAGTACAATTAGATGTTAACATAATATCAATTAGGCAAACCAAAACAATTATGCACACCCAAATAATTGCAAACAACTGTAATATGATGCATGCATGTCCTACTGACTATGAGCTCACTTGTCGATTATAATGCCAAACCCAATAGATATCCTGTAGCTACCCCGGATATAAAACACCACAACATAGAGCAAGTGAGACCAAATCACAACCCTTGCATCTTACCCGCTTAACCCAGAGCAAGTGGAACAAAGCCACGATCCTTGCATCTTACTCAAACAGGTGTTTAACTGCTTAACCCAGAGCAAGTGGGATGATGCATGAACATCTTATGTACTTTTCTTGTGTGTTTCTTAGGTGAAATTGATGACTTTTCGCTTGATAACTATGTGCTTTGTAACACCCTCACTATCAGAAGTCACGCTTCCGGCTGCACTACTATGATAGCAAGAAGTGTTACGACTACTTTACATACTAAATACTAAAATAGGAGCCTGTGACTCGACACTGTATCGCTGATTTCTTTGAAAATCGGAAATAAATACCTTATCTTAAGAAAAATATAAATAGGCATAGATTCATATACAAGACTCCTTACATAATAACTCATAATATAATATAAATATAAAACATACAATTCCTATCCCTCTTGAAAACTTGTAATAACAAAGACGAGGGAAGAAAATAATCTAATTAATAAAACAACTTATAAACCAAACACAGTATAACTCTTCTTAATGCTTCTTCATCTGGTTCCTGAAAAGGTAAAGCTGTAGGGGGTGAGAACCTAACCACATGGTCTCACCACGGAGTTTAAAAGTTGTCATAAGAAGATATTTAATAAGAAAACTGTTTTCAAACTCAGTAATTATCATTGTCTTATGAATCTTTTAGAAACCAATAGGAAATCGTTCAAAACCTTTCTTATAAGAAAATCTCAATTAGAAACCAGCCAC
Organism: Arachis duranensis; assembly: GCF_000817695.3. Classification (NCBI taxonomy): domain Eukaryota; kingdom Viridiplantae; phylum Streptophyta; class Magnoliopsida; order Fabales; family Fabaceae; genus Arachis; species Arachis duranensis. The sequence goes on along the minus strand of NC_029773.3, from coordinate 71,899,652 downwards.
GCAATCAAACAACACAATCATTAATTCAGCACCAAAATTCATTCTCAAGTGTAGCATGCCAGGGCAAACACAGGCAAGGCAGACAAGGAAAGTACAAGTTTAGGTAGCAGTTACAGCAAATAGTTTAAGTAGCAGTTAAGAACAGTTTAGCAATTAAGCAAACCAAAAAAAGTTCAAACCCAAACAAAGCATACAAATGCATATGATGTATGCCTGTCCTATGGCTGATGAGGTTTATCTGTCGGTTATCCAGCCAACCCGACAAGTCTGAATTGTCCTTAGACTTTCCCCGACGTGCATCCCCAAGATTCTATGCATAGCTTTTTCTTAAATAAACAATATTTCTCAATGGATGTAACATTCCCGGGAATTTATATAGTGCCCGGTCACACTTACGTCGTAGGGTCAACAAAGTATCGAGCTTTCAACCTGGTACACGTGGTGGTAAGCCATGGTACTTTATCCAGGGAACCTCGTATCTCAGATAATTCAAATTCATAAGCCATGTGAATAATTCAAAGTTCATATCTCAACATTCTCAACATCATAATCATTCATCAATCCAAATCCCATTTTCAAATTTATTCAAAAACTATATTTCAAAGAAATCCTCATCATCCTTCTTTCCATTCCGTTCACTAACAATTTTCAATCCAAAACATAACTTCTCCTTTGATAAATAAAGTAATCTTAAAACATAATAATACTTAAAATTAAACCTTTAAAAATAACTACTTCAAATGAAACTTCTAGTTTTATAAAATTTCGGCAGCATCTCCTCTAAAACTCGGATTGTGCCACACTTTTCGGGTCCCATCCAAACATTTCTCAAACCTTTTCTCAACCATTTCCGAATCTCATTCACTTCCAAAATTCAACCAGTTCCAATATCAAATTGTTTTCAAAGCGAATCAGTGCTAATAATAAATCTCTTTTTAAAATCAAACCAGCTCAAATACTATCATTTATAAAGTCATTTATAAAGTCAGACTAACTCAAAATTAAACCGTTTCCATAATTAATTCAGTTTCATATTCCAAATCATTTCCAAAGCCGATTCATTTACATTATCAAAAATAGCTTCAAAACCAAGAAAGCCATTTTTCATAATAAGCAACTAAATAACCTTTCAAACTAATTTCTTTTCAGCAATCACAAACTACTCAAGCAATCAAGCAATCAGTCATTCAGTCTAGAAAACAACCACATTTATAAGACAATCATAATCACAGACATATGTTTCTCACATTAATATCTATTTATAACATCTCTGTAATGTAAAATAGATTTTAAGAAAAAACCCCTACCTCAAAGAATCAAACCCGCAGCGATTTTAACGCGACAAACCCTCTTTTAACCTTATTCTGTAGCAGCTACGTCATGATTTGCATTCTAAGCACCCTCTGCTAGCGGAGAAGAATGGCAAGCAAAAGTAATAACCGCAGACACAGCAGCTTTAGGTAGCAGACAGAATAAACACAACCAAGCAAGGCAAAGAGGAACATTACGCACTAATAAAATAGAATTGAAATGGAGCATTATGGCAAGATAAAGTACAACAGAATTTGTCTTACCAGAAAAGAAACAAGAGAATGGGGAATGGAGAAACTATAGCTTCGACAACATTTCCTTTCAACAATTAGAACGGTAGATAAGGGCATAGCCGAGCAGAAATGGCAAGCCAGTGGCGGCGGTATTGTTAATCTGAGTGATTAAGGCAGCAGAGACACCAACAATAATCAAAACAGTAGAACAGAATAGGAGTGGAACAGGGTTCAGGAAAGCAGAAACAGGGTTACCGGTGAATCTGGCCCGGAAGGCAGCAACATAGGCAAGGCTTCTCCTTAGCGGTGAGAAGCCGCAGTGGCACGCGGCGGTGGCAACTCTGGCGACGACAAGGTGTGGCGATGGCTGCGCAGTCAAGAACGGCGGCGTAACACCTTTCACTCTCACCTGCAACTTTCTCCTCTCACTTGTGAACTCGATGGCAACTGCCATGGAAGCTTCTCGGACGGCGATAGTGGCGTGAATGGCGGCGATAGACTTTTGCTTAGTGGGCTCGACGACGGCGCGTCGAGGACGACGATGGCGAGCACAACGACGGCGACCCTCCCGCGGCGATGGCGGCACAGTTGGCAGCGTGAATCCCTTCTTCCTCCTCACGTCTCTCTCTGCCCGATCTCTCTCCTCTTCTCGTGCATGACAGTAACTCGTGAACGAACTAGAGCTCCTCGCGTAGCAGCTCCTCAGAACCATGGCGGCGGCATGATGACGACGCAGTGGCATGTGGCGGCACGATTTTCCCTCTCTTCTTCCCTCTCTGTTCTGCGTTTCTTCCCCTTTTCTTTTTTCTTGTTTCTTTCTTTTTTTTTTCTTTCTGAAGGGGATGGGGTTGGGTTAAGGGAGTGGCGGCGTGGAGTGACGGCGAGGTGGGGTTAGGTTAGGTTAGGTTAGAGGTAGGATAGTAAATTAGGGTTTCTGATTGGGAATTTTGGGATTTGATTTGGGGCAAATTGGAGTTTTGTTTAATTTTAATAAAATTAAGAGATATTATATTAAATTAAATTCTAAATTAATTCTTTAAAATTATTTTAAAAATATTATTTAATTATCAAATTGTTAATTAGTTTTTAATTAAATATTCTATTTTAAAATATAAGATAATATAATTAATTTTCTTTGTTTATAAGAATTAAAGTATTAAATTCTAGGATCTAAATTATTTAAATCAAATCATATAAAATTTTTATTATTTTCCATTAGCTAAACTTTATAATTTAAATATAGAAAATAATTCAATAATTATAAATTCAGATAAAATCTTAAATTATTTTAAACTCAATTAATCAAAATTTATTTTAATTATCTTTAATAAAATAATTTCTGAGATTAAAGTACCTAATGAATAAATAAATCAAAATTAGCTCTTAATAAGATTTTCTAAAATTTCTGGGTCTTACATGCTTTATTATGATATTCTATTAGTACTTTGAGTACTTTGACTTCTTGATAATTATAGGTGAATGATAGCAAAAGAGAATCAAAGCATAAGCAAAAGAGAATCAAAGCAAGCAAAGGGAATCAAGCATTAAAGGCAAGTGCAAAGAGAGTTCATGGATGCTGTCAACTCTGACCTCTTCACACTCTAATAAGGATAACTTGAGCTATAGAGGTTCAAATGAAGTGCTTCTAGCAACGTTAGAAAACTAACATCCAAAGCTTTCCAACAATATATAATAGTTTATGGTATATGTGCAAAACATTGTGCGTACGCATGCACTCATGCGTATGCACAAAAGATGGAAGATTGAAGACATGTACTTAAGCACACACACACCTGTGCGTATGCACAACCCCATGAACAGTGGGCGTTTTGAATGCCAAGGAAGTGGCATGTCACACGCCTTCGGTGCACATGCCTAGTCTTGACCTCTGCATGCTAAATTGAAGATATCTTGAGCTATTGGAGTCCAAATGACGCACTTTCAGCGTCGTTAGAAAGTTTACTTTCAGAGCTTTTCAACAATATATAATAGTTTATGGTGGACGTTGAGGCTGAGGGTGAGACTCACCATTCTTTGATGCCAAAAGAAGTACGCTCAAGTGGAAAAACATGCATGTGTGCGTACGCAGAAGTCAGTGAATAGTGGGCTGTGGGCGTGTCACACGCCACAAAAGAACTAGTGTTGAGTCTCCACACGCCTTCGATGGTCTCCCTTGAAGCAATATAAACGAGCGTGTAACGCCATGTTATGGGCGTGTCGCACGCCATGCTTAGCCTCCCAGGACCATGTTTGATTGATTGGTGTGCCATAAGCCAAAGCCTGGCATTACACACAGGGCCAAGTTTCCAAAAGGTTATTTCAGAAACCCCCATTTTGAATTCTAGGGACCAAGAGAATGGTCGTTTAACGCCACACATGGCGTGCCACACGCCAATGGAGAAAGCTAGGCATGCCACACGCCCAAGAGTGGTGTTGCACGCCAACAAAGACCAGCCTAGGAAAGCGTATCACTCCTTCATACAAAGCGTGGCGATGCATAAGAAAAGCATGGTATTTCATATGAAAAGCATGCCACTTGGCCCAAACTTCACAATCAATCCTTTTTGCCACTCCAAGTCCATTCAGAATGTAATTTGGGACCACTAAAGCCTTGAAGAAAAGATACAAAGCTGATGATTTAATGCAAAAGATTAGATTTGATTTATCTTATTTTTGAATTTAAGTTTGAATTTAGTAATTAGGTTTAGTTTCTCTTTAGTATATAAGGGCCCTAAAAACACTTTGAAAGGCCCTGGAACCCTTGCAGTTTTTTTCATTCTTTGATTTTGTTTTCTCAAGTATGAGCCACTAATCTCCTTGGTTAAGGTTAGGCCTATGAATTAATGTTATAACTTTTCTATTTTAATTTATGCATTGATATTTTTTTAAGAAAAAGTTTTCGTTTTTCATACCAAAAATTTGAATGTGTTGAAAAACAATTCTCTTCTTATTTAAATTCTGTTAAGAACTTGGAAAAGTAATTAATTGAATTAAGTTTGAAAACTTCTTCTCATGATTTTTAAGTTTTGAATTTGGACCTGATAGGTGACATCGAATCAATCAAGTTTGGATCTTGAGAATTGTGTGATTTTTAAATCAGTGAACGTTCTTTACCTCTTGTCATAATTAATTAATCAAGGAATTGATAATTGATTAGGATTGAAGAAATTAAATTACCAAATGATTGGAGTTTAATTACTTATGATTTGCCATAGAAATATCATTGTTTAATCAAGGTTAAAAGTGAAAAATGTTTTTCCAAAAGTTTCAATATCTTTAAAACCTTAACTCTTTTTGAATCATATTTCTTCCTCAATCACTTACAATTTGTTTTTACTCGATTTATTGTCTCTTTATGCATTTTTTTTGAAAATCCTTATTTTTGATTGTCTGACTAGAATAGTTAATTGACCATTGTTTGCTTGATCCATTAATCCTCGTGGGATCGACCTTTACTTACCTGAGGTATTACTTGATATGACTCGGTGCACTTGTCAGTATTTTGTGGACTGTAAAATCGGCATCATGGGACAAGCCACAACCCTTGCTTCTTGCCTAGGTGCTTCAAATCTCAACTCGGAGCAAGTAGGACAAAGCCACAACCCTTGCGTCTTACCCAGTGTTTCAACTTCCAACCAAGAGCAAATGGGACAAAGCCACAACCCTTGCGTGTTACCCAGGTGTTCTAAATTTCAACCGTCCCAACCCATGCATCTTACTTAAGTGTTTCAAATTTCAACTTGGAGCAAGTGGGACAAAGTCATAACCCTTGCATCTTACTCAAGTGTTTCAAATCTCAATCCAGAGTAAGTGGGATAAAGCCACAACCCTTGCATCTTACCTAGGTAATTAATCAATAATCATTAATCAATTTTCAATTAGAATAATCATAATCATAATTTAAAATCATGTTCACTCATAACCACAGTCTCAACCAATTTCATAATTCATCATATCTACCCTCTACACAACAAGTCTCTATCGGGGAATGACTTATTAAATTCATCATATCTACCCACAACATTAATTATAATAATTATTTCTCAACTTAACAAAATCGTAGAACTCATTTCTGTTTAACCTTGAATAATCAATCTCATTACTTCAAATTCATTAAAATTCTTAAATCATAACTCTTTAATTAGAACCAATCAAATAAACTCGCTTTCAATTTAACCAAGTTCCCTAAAATAATTTTCAGCTTCACTTTTAAGTTTAAGACATTCTCAAAAGTCTCGAAATCTTTTCCATTTTAACCAAATCAAATTCAAATACTTTAACTCCTCTAAAACTTCTCAAAACAGAATGCTTTCAAACAAATTAACCAACTTCAACTTCTTTTCAAACTCAAAACTTTTTTTCAAAGACTCAAAAATCGTTTATTCTTAAATACTCATTTTTGTTACTTTATTTTGTGCTTAAAGCGTCCCAAAACATAATCCTTTTAATAATTAATCAAACCCCAAAATAAATTAAGTCTTATTATTCAATTTCACGTAATGCTTATAAAAATTTCGGCAGCATATCCTCTAAAACTTATGTTTTGCCACCCTTCAAGGGTTCCAAGCAAACCAATATTTCCCAACCCTTTTCTCAACACACAAAAATAAGCTCAAAATCTCGATAATCATACCATCATAATTTAATTTAACAATCGATACAACTCAATCAAGCAATTCATGATTCTCAGCGCCTCCAAAAAAATCAAGAGACCAATATAAAAAAAAAAGTGTAACCATTAGACCCTAACATCATCAATTACTTCATCATATTTCAGTTCCACAACTAATACAGTATTATCAAACAATCACTTCAACTACAATCAACTAAACATAATCAATTAAAAATCAAAATTTTCAGCTTTCTTAATCAATCAATAAATCAATCAGGTAAACAATCATATTCATCCAAAATAACTCAGTTTAATTCATAAGACTCAAATAATCACAAAAATGTATTTTTTGCATCAATATCAATTTATAAACTCAACTACGCGATAAACTCAATTTTTATCCTTATTTAATAGCAGCAACATCGAATCCAACCATCCTCGTAGTAGCCACAACCATTAAACACAGCATGCAAGAATAGTAGCTCAATCCTAAGATATTAATGTCACAAAAATCAAAATAACTTATAACAGAATAACAACAGTAAGGGTTTTAAGGCGAGAGCTATACACTGTACCAAAAAAGAACCACAGAACGAAGTAGCTGCTACTCCGGTAATGCCATCCAGCGAGAAGACGGCAACAGGGAGCTCCGACGGTGACGCAATAGTTTGGTGTCACATGGAGCAGCACCATCGTCACCT
>NC_029773.3:71886034-71892696 GCF_000817695.3 Arachis duranensis | reverse complement strand
CCCCCTCTCTCTCTCTCTCTCTCTCTCTCTCTCTCTCTCTGGGTTCGCCAGTGACATGTAGCTCAGCAGCGGTGACGTCCTCAACCAGTGGCAGCGAAGGAAGCTCCGATAGTGACAACGATGAAGTTAGCCGCGACTCTCTCTCTCTCCCTCGCGCATCTTCTCTCTTTTCGCAAACCTCTACTGACGGCGACGATGAAGACCTTGACAGCAGTAGCTCCTCGCAGCTCCAATGGTGGCAACGAGCACGAACGGAAGACAGAATGCGATGCCTCTCTTTCTATCTCGTCTGGCTCTTCTCACGCCAGCTCGATGGCGACGGACCTTCGGTGGTAGCGGAACGAGCTTGACGACAGCTGGGCATGACGCCTCCCTCTCTTTTCTCTTCAACAGTGACTGCGACAACAGTTCCCAAACCTATCAGCGCCATCCTCTTCCTCTCCTCCTTTCTTCTTCTTCCCCCTTTGTTTCTCCCTCTCTTCTGTTTTCTTTTTCTTTCGTGTGTGGGTAATAGGGGTGGGGGTGATGGCTATAAGGTGGTGAGGAGAGTGTGTTAGGGTTAATATGTGTAATGAAATTGGAGTTTGGGTATGTATTATTTAATAAAATTAGGGATAGTATAGTAATTGAAAACCAGATTTAACCCAACAATAATTATCTTCAAAAATACTAATTATTCTTCAAGTTACAAATTATTTTCAATTAAATACTCTAACTTTAAATTAGAGATAACCAACTAAAATTTCTTTATTCAAAAAATAAAGTTCAAACTCTAAATATTCAAGTTAAAGCATATAAAATTTCATTATTTCTCAATTACCAAAGCTTTAAATTCAAAATAAGAAAATACTGTAAAATCTAGTTAATTAATGGCTAATTAACCCATAAATGAGAATTTATTCTAGAAAGTCAAAAATGTGATTTTTATGGCTTAATATGATAGAGGAGATTGAGACGAGAATTTCGGTACCAATTTTATAGAAATTGGACCAAGATTGGACCGAATGGGCCAAACCGGGCCAACCGGACCCAAAGTGGGTCCTTGGCCCAACTAAACTAAACCAAAACCCTAGTTTTCAGCACTCTCTCTCCTTATTTGAAACACTAAACACGCTGAAATAGAGGCTATGGAGAGAAGAACACTCTCTCAAGTTCTTTCTCTCATTTGATCTTCAAACCACCATAACTTTTGATCTAGAGCTCCGATTGCCGCACCGTTTATGGCCACGCGTTCATCATGGAGAGCTCTAAAAATCCCATACAATCAATCTTGAGGTATGCCACAGTTTTCTCTTCGAATTTCTAGCTTTGATTTCAAGTTTCATGAGCAAAAATGTTGAGGTTTTAAGCTCTTGTGTTTTGGTACAATATTATGGCTTAGGCATTTTATATATGTGTATTGGAGCTTGATTGGTGATTTTGGAAAGCTTGGAAGAGGGTTTTGTATGTAAAAATCTATTCTTGGAGGTGTTGAGACCTTGAGAGCTTGAGGAAAAGTGGTTTGGAAGTGCTCCGGTTGAGCTTGGGAAATCGGCTAAGGTATGGTCTCGGTTTCTCGTATCTAATATATAATGTGGTGGGAAATACTTAGGCAAGAGGCCCTAGGATAGGCATTTAATTGTTGATGTTGTTGAATGGTTGAGATATATGATGTGGTCATATATGTGATGATGATTATTGATGCCTTGATAGTATGATGTATAAGAAATATGCATGTTGTGATATATGCTTGATGATTGATTAAGGTTGAATTGTGGGTGAAACCATATTGATGGTGAGTATGATATTGATTATGTACAATGATGGTTGATTGGAAATGGTATTATTGTAAATTGGGATGAGAAAGTATGTATGACATGTCTCTGTGTTTGTCTCTTAGCCATTTAATTGAGAAGTATTAAAATGGTGGGATGATGTTTTGTGAATTGTGGTAAAGTGTTAATGTGTGAGTTAAGGAGGCTTGATGTTGTTTTTGGTATATGTTGATTGATTTCAAAAAAGGGATGAAATTGGCATGTTTTGGTTGATTTTGAAAAGAGTTGAAAATGGCTTGTTTTGAAAATGACACTTTGTGGTTTTGTATGAAAACATGACTTTTGGGCATACTTTGATGGGATATAACTTGGACTACGGATCCCCGTTTTGTACCAAACTTGTTTTGAATTGAAATTGAATCTGGGATGTTCATGCCGTTTGAAGAATGGGCGAAAAATATTTTGAAATGAAGAAATTATGTCTGTTGGAAGATTGGGGGTTTTTTATGTGGATTCTACAGCTTTTAACTTAGAAAAATTTTAAGCATAATACCCACCCATGCGTAGGTGTGCTTGACGCGTACGCGTCGTTTTTCAAAAAGGCACCATCCACGCGTGCGCGTGGCATGCGCGTGTGCATCAATGTGATGCACCCAATGCCCAACTATTCTTCCCGAGAGTTGTGCCAGAGTTCTGCCAGTTTTGTGCGTGGGGCACAAATGTACCCACGCGTACGCGTCATTTGGATGTTTTTCAACCCACGCGTCCACGTGAATGATGCATATGCGTCGATGAGCTTTGTGGCCATCCACGCGTGCGAGTGGAGTATGCGTACGCGTGGCCCTGTTTTCATCCCAAAGTTGATTTTTAAGTTTTAAAAGCCAAATTTCACACTTCTAAGCCTCCGATCTCACCACTTATGTCTTAAATCATTATGATATGCCTAGCAATGAGAAAAGGAGCTAGTGAATATGGTAACTTGCGAGTGAAGCAAGGGAAAAATGAATTATCAATGAGGATCAAAGATGATTATGTGAGATGCGGAGGATGGCGGTAGAAGTGCTTATTATGCCATGGGCCGAAGGGCCGTAATTGTTAATGAATTGGCTGGTTATGGATTTAACCGTGAGCTGAATGGCTAGATTATTGCCGTGTTACGGCAGAGCCATGATTATGGCTAAGAATAAATGCATATATGCTGTTGAATGAATTGTGAATGTTGCACTTCCACTATAGGAGATAAGAGTTTTCCTGGGAGAAAGCAGTGGCTAGCCACCACGTGCTCCAGGTTGAGACTCGGAACTCTTTTGACCCTATGTCATCAGGGTAGCCGAGCACTGTGAAAGCCCCAGATGAGCTCACCCCCATAAATATTCACCAGTGAGGGTGATGGATATCGATCATGATTATGATCAAGTTTATATTGAGTATAACTCGAGTTAGGGAGACACGACAAAGGGACAGTCCAATGGTTAGCTACCAGGACTTGTCGGGTTGGCTATATAACCGACAGATGATATCATCAGCCATTAGGGATAGGCATTCATCATATGCATACTATGTGAATTATTTGAGATTGCCTATTTGACTGCATATTACTTGCTATTTGTCTAAATGCCTTATCCATTCTTACTTGTATATCTCTTGTCTGAAATAACTGTGTTTGCCATATTATACTCCTGCTGGTGGTGGGAGGTCTGAAGGAATTGGAAAGGGAAGTATAGTTAGACTGAAAGATCTTTAGTCAGTTGCCCTTATGGTTTAGCTTGTTTATAAGCTTTGATTTTATCTGGAGGAAGTTCTAGGATTGCCTTCGGCTTTTCTCTATTATTACATGTTATATATGTGGGAACTGTTACCATGCTGGGAACCTCTGGTTCTCATCCATGCAGATTTTGTGATTTTCAGATGCAGGACATGAGGCTTCTCGCTGAAGCATGCTGGAGACTTCTAGATTAGCGAAGATCCTTTATTCTCGGGACTCTGTTTTGATTTTATGATTTCTCTTAGATACTTTTATCTCCATTGAATAATACAAACTGTGATGACTCCTCTTAGAGGGGGATTTTGGAGAATAGGCTCTTTGTCTTTGTCTCCCTTTGGGTTTCCTTGGGGTTTCCTTATTTTATTTACTTGTATATATATGTTTCTATGCTCGGACCGGTTATCTTCGCTACCAGATTTTGAGCTTTGATATTCCCATTTTTGACACTCTTTTGAATATATATAATCTTGCGTTGGTTTATCCTTATCCGTTACGTTATCGATCGAAGTGTTGCACTTTCGAGTTACGAATTTTGTTTTACCCCTTTTCTTAAAAAGGCTCCTAGTTATAATCATTTCACAATACTATTCGTACTAATTTTTTATTTTAGAGGTCGTAATACCTTGCCATCTCTGAATTATGACTTAAGCATAAGACTCTGTATGGTAGGGTGTTACATTATGGTATCAGAGCATTTCGTTCCTGTAGAGCCTGAGGGATGGACTGACTATGCTTCTGTGCATTCTCTGTATGTGTGTTATGTGCTATTAGTATATCTGCTTGATATAATTGGCATAAATGTTCATGAGCATGCATTTGGGACTTTGAAGCACTAGACTCCCGATATTGAGACTGAGCAACTTAATATCGATTGTTTGGTATTTATAGGAACCAGATGGCGCCTCGTGGATGTGGTAGAGGCCGTGGGAGAGGTTATTCAAATGCTCATGCACCGGAGATTAACCCTAATAACCCAGTGAACTTTATGACTACATTGGAGAACATGGCTGCTGCTATGCAAGCCACTGCTGAGGCTCTTGGTCAAGAGATGAACAACCATGGTAATGACGGAGGTGGAGTTCAGGGCCCGATGACACTGGCAAACTTCTTGAAGTTTAATCCACCTAAGTTCAAGGGAACTACTAGCCCGACTGAAGCCGATACGTTGTTTCAGGCTATGGAGCGAGCACTACAAGCACAGGTGGTGCCTGAAGAACAGCGTGTTGAGTTTGCTACCTATTTGCTCACTGGTGAAGCGTCACATTGGTGGCAAGGTATCCGATGTCTTCTACAGTAGGGTGATGACTATATTGCCTGGAATGTCTTCCAAGAGGAGTTCTATAAGAAGTACTTTCCAACTCCTGCTAAGACGGCTAAGGAACTTGAGTTACTGCAGCTAAAGCAGGGTACTATGTCCGTATCTGAGTATACTGACAAGTTTGAGGAGTTGTTCAGATTCTCCCGTATGTGCCAGGGGACTCCGGGAGACTATGAGGAGTGGAAGTGCGTTAAGTATGAAGGAGGACTCCGGAGTGGTATCTTCAGCTCAGTGGGACCAATGGAGATCAGAACTTTCTCCGAGTTGGTGAACAAGTGTAGAGTTGTTGAAGAGTGCGTGAAGAAGGCAGCAGCTGAGAGAGGAAGTCACAAAGGATCATTCCCACAGAACCGAGGGAAGAGCTTTTCACCTAGGCTCTTTTAGGAGGCCCAACAACAACAACTCCCAAGGGAAAAGGTTTGGAAAGCAGCCACAGAATGAGTAAGCTTGTACAAGGTGTGGAAGTCACCATCTGGGAGCACCATGCAAGGCCGGATGGGGTTTGTGCTACAATTGTAGAAAGGCAGGGCATAAAACCACAAATTTCCTAGAGAAGCAGAAGCAATGTGCTGGGAAAGCACAACAGACTGGTCGGGTGTTCACCACCTCAGCTATAGGTGCCGAGAGATCCGAGACACTTATCCGAGGTAACTGTGAAATGGCTGGAGCAACACATTCATTCATTGCATTTGAAAAAGCTAGTGAGCTAGGCTTGAACATTGTAGTTTTAGGTTATGACCTAACGGTGTATAATGCTACTCATGAAGCCGTGGTAACTAGGCTAGGATGCCCGCAAGTTTCCTTTAGGTTCAAGCAGTGTGAATTTGTCCATAATTTAATTTGCTTGCCGATGATCAGTCTTGATCTTATCTTGGGATTGGACTGGTTATCTGAGAACCATGTCCTGCTCGACTGTTCTACAAAAACAATGTGCTTCATGCCAGAGGATACAAAAGGACCGGTTGTAGTGAATAGTTATTACTTGAACTCCATGATGGTGAATTGCTCTAGGACCAAATGTCAGGGTATCCTGTTGTTGACCGCAAGTGTTTCAGGTGAATGTCAAAGATTGGAATAAATTCTGGTAGTGTGTGAGTTTCCGAAGGTGTTATCTGATGACATTGATGAATTTCCACCTAATCGAGAGGTTGAGTTTGCTATTGAATTGGTGCCTGGGGCGGGACCAATCTCAAGTGCTCCTTATAGAATGTCACCGTTAGAGATGGCCGAGCTAAAGTCTCAGTTAGAGGATTTGTTGGGTAAGAACTTTATCCGACCAAGTGTTTTCCCGTGGGGTGCTCCAGTGTTACTGGTAAAGAAGAAAGATGGGAGTTGATGAGCGGATATTTTATACGCTTTTTGGGGGTCATTTCATGTAGATTTTAGTATGTTTTAATTAGTTTTTAGTAAAATATTATTAGTTCTTAGGCAAAAATCATATTTCTGGACTTTACTATGAGTTTGTGTGTTTTTCTGTGATTTCAGGTATTCTCTGGCTGAAATTGAGGGAGCTGAGCAAAAATCTGAGTTAGGCTGAAAAAGGACTGCAGATGCTGTTGGATCCTGACCTCCCTGCATACGAAATGAATTTTCTGGAGCTACAGGAGTCCAATTGGCGCGCTCTCAACGGCGTTAGAAAGTAGACATCCAGGGCTTTCCAGCAATATATAATAGTCCATACTTTGTGCAAAGATAGATGACGTAAACTGGCGTTCAACGCCAGTATCATGCTGCTGTCTGGTGTCTAGCGCCAGAAACAGGTTACAAGTTGGAGTTCAACGCCAGAAACAGTTTACAACCTGGCGTTGAACGCCCAAAACAGCCC
>NC_029773.3:71885504-71885899 GCF_000817695.3 Arachis duranensis | reverse complement strand
ACTAGTTTACTATTTAAACAACTTTTAGAGACTTATCTTGTACCTCATGACATTTTCAGATCTGAATTTTTATACACTTTGACGGCATGAGTCTCTAAACTCCATTGTTGGGGGTGAGGAGCTCTGCAGCGTCTCAATGAATTAATGCAATTGTTTCTATTTCATTCAAACGTGTGTGTGTTCCTATCTAAGATGTTCATTCGCGCTTAATTTTGAAGGAGTCTAAACCTTGTCTGTGGTATTCCGAGTAGGATTCAAGGATTGAATGGCTATGACGAGCTTCAAACTCGCGATTGCTGGGTGTGATGACAAACACAAAAGGATCAATGGATCCTATTCCAACATGATCGAGAACTAACAGCTGATTAGCCGTGCTGTGACAGAGCATTTGGACC
>NC_029773.3:71880414-71880955 GCF_000817695.3 Arachis duranensis | reverse complement strand
CGTCCACTGGCCTCCAATGAGTTCCCCAATGAGGAACCATGGGAATCTGAGGCTCAAAATGAGACCATAGAGATTCCATTGGACTTACTTCTGCCATTCATGAGCTTTAATGAGTTTTCTTCCTCTGAAGAGGATGAGTATGTCACTGAAGAGCAAGTTGCTAAATATCTTGGAGCAATCATGAAGCTAAATGACAAGTTATTTGGAAATGAGACTTGGGAGGATGAAGCCCCTTTGCTCACCAAAGAACTGGATAACTTGTCTAGGAAGAGACTGCCTCAAAAGAGACAAGATCCTGGGAAGTTTTCAATACCTTGTACCATAGGCACCATGACTTTCAAGAAGGCCTTGTGTGACTTAGGGTCAAGTGTAAACCTTATGCCTCTCTCTGTAATGGAGAAGTTAGGGATCTCTAAGGTGCAAGCTGCAAAAATCTCACTAGAGATGGCAGGTAATTCAAGAAAACAAGCCTATGGACTTGTAGAGGACGTTCTGGTAAAAGTTAAAGACCATTACATCCCTACTGATTTCATAGTCCTAG
>NC_029773.3:71878456-71878897 GCF_000817695.3 Arachis duranensis | reverse complement strand
CGTGGCTAGGGGATGGTTGGAGTTTATCCAACGCTCAATCATCCCCACTAGCAACCGGTCCGAAGTTACCATAGACCGGGCTATCATGATTCAGAGCATCATGATTGGAGAAGAAATAGAAGTTCATGAGGTGATATCCCAAGAACTTTATAAGGTGGCGGACAAGTCCTCTACCTTGGCAAGGTTAGCCTTTCCTCATCTCATTTGTCACCTCTGTTATTCAGTTGAAGTTGACATGGAGGGAGACATCACCATTGATGAGGACAAGCCCATCACTAAGAAGAGGATAGAGCAAACAAGAGACCCCTCTCATCATCAAATCCCTGAGGTGCCTCAAGAGATGCACTTTCCTCCACAAAACTATTGGGAGCAACTAAACACCTCCCTAGGAGAATTGAGTTCCAACATAGGACAACTAAGGGTGGAGCACCAAGAACACTC
>NC_029773.3:71874526-71875939 GCF_000817695.3 Arachis duranensis | reverse complement strand
ATTGAACACCAAGTTTTTGGATTCATTACCGGGGATTATTTGATTTGTGAAAAGTATTGATCACAATTTCGCGCTACCACAAACGCAAAAGGATCAATGGATCCTATTCCAACATGATCGAGAACCAACAGCTGATTACCCGTGCTGTGACAGAGCATCTGGACCGTTTTCACTGAGAGGATGGGAAGTAGCCACTGACAATAGTGACACCCTACATACAGCTTGCCATGTATGGAACTGTACAAACAATTGAGTTGAATATTACATTGCAGAAATTCAGAGGACAAAGCATCTCCAAAACTCCAACATATTCTTCATTAATAAAGTAACAATTCCTTATTCCAAATACTTTTACTTCTTACAATTAAATCCAAATAATCTTATTGGCATCCTGACTAAGATTAATAAAATAAACGTAGTTTGTTTCAAACCAATAATCTCCGTGGGATCGACCCTTACTCACGTAAGGTATTACTTGGACGACCCAGTGCACTTGCTGGTTAGTTGTACGGATTACAAATTCGTGCACCAAGTTTTTGGCGCCGTTGCCGGGGATTATTCGAGTTTGAACAACTAAAGGTTTATTTTATTTCTTAGATTAGGAATAATTTATTTTTATCACTATAGAGTCATTAAATTCTGATAGGATAATTTCTTTTCAAAAAAAAATTTTCAAAAAAATATTATTTTTCTTTATCAATTTTTAATTTCCTTTCGTGAGTTTAGTGTCTTGTTCAAAGTTTGGTGTTAATTGCATATTTTATATTTTTTTTTAATTTTCGAACTTGTGTTCTTTGTTCTTCATTGATCTTCAAGTTGTTCTTGTTTATTTTTCCTATTTGATCTTGAGTTTTTCTTGTTTTGTGTCTTTTCTTGTTTTTCTTGTGCTTTTTCAAAACATTAACTTTCAAAAATTATTCTTTTATCCACAAAAATAATACATCTTTAAAATACGTTACATTTTTAGCTCAGTTGGTTATAGCGTTGGCTTATGTTCTTGGCAATTGGGCATCTTCTTTTAAAACTCTTTTTCAAAAATAATTTTTCTTTGATTGAATCTTGTGCCAAACTCTAAGTTTGGTGTTTTCTTATTAATTTTTCTTTAATTTTCGAAAATTTGTCTTGGTTTTCTAAAAATTTTAAGTTTGGTGTTCTTTCTGTTGTTCTTGGTGTTCTTGTGAATCTTCAAGGTGTTCTTGAGTCTTTCTTGTGTTTTGATCTCAAAATTTTTAAGTTTGGTGTTCCTTGGTGTTTTCCCTCCAAAATTTTTGAAAATAAGGAGCATTAGATCTAAAAATTTTAAGTCTTGTGTCTTTTATATGTTTTTCTCTTTCATCATATAAAAATTTTTATATAAAAATTTCATATTTCAATTTTAAAATTTTTCGAAAATTTTCAAAAAAAATAAAAAAT
>NC_029773.3:71873875-71874092 GCF_000817695.3 Arachis duranensis | reverse complement strand
GCTTACAGAAAAAGCTCAGATTTCTCTAGATCACTCAGCTGGTGGATCTATACATATGAGAAAAACAATTGAAGAAGCTCAGGAGCTTATTGATACGGTCGCCAAAAATCAGCATATGTACCTAAGCAGTGAATCCTCCATAAAAGAAGAAGCTAAAACAGTAACTGCTGAACTCAGTCCTGTGGATCAGGCTAATGAATTCAATCAGCAATTAGAT
>NC_029773.3:71872880-71873580 GCF_000817695.3 Arachis duranensis | reverse complement strand
ATGCTGGCGCTGAACGCCCAGACCATGCTCATTTCTGGCGTTCAACGCCAGAAACAAGCATGAATCCGGCGTTGAACGCCCAAGGGAAGCATAGTTCTGGCGCTCAGACGCCAGTAACAGATAAGGAGTTGGCGTCTAACGCCACTCCAGCTTCCACCCCTGGCATTCAAACACCAGTGGGAGATCAGTCACATACAAGTGCTGATAACAACCCTTCTAAAAAGGCTTCCCAACCCACTTCTACAGGTAATAAACCTGCAGCAACTAAGGTTGAGGAATACAAAGCCAAAATGCCTTATCCTAAAAAATTCTGCCAAGCGGAACAGGATAAGCAATTTGCCCGCTTTGCAGACTATCTCAGGACTCTTGAAATAAAGATTCTGTTTGCAGAAGCACTTGAGCAAATACCCTCTTATGCTAAGTTCATGAAAGAGATCTTAAGTCATAAGAAGGATTGGAGGGAGACTAAAAAAGTTTACCTCACTGAAGAATGCAGTGCAGTCATTTTGAAAAGCTTACATGAGAAGCTTAAAGATCCCGGGAGCTTCATGATACCATGCACATTAGAGGGTAATTGCACCAAGCAAGCTCTGTGTGACCTTGGGGCAAGTATCAACCTAATACCTGCATCTATTATCACAAAACTTGGCTTGACTGAAGAAGTCAAACTAACCCGGATATGTCTTCAACTTGCTGATGG
>NC_029773.3:71872073-71872785 GCF_000817695.3 Arachis duranensis | reverse complement strand
ACTGACTTTGTGGTGCTGGAAATGGAGGAGCACAAGAGTGCAACTCTCATTCTAGGAAGACCTTTCCTAGCAACTGGCCGAACCCTCATTGACGTCCAAAAAGGTAAAGTAACCCTGAGAGTCAATGAGGAGGAGTTCAAGTTGAATGTTGTCAAAGCTATGCAACATCCAGACACCCCAAATGACTGCATGAGTGTTGATATCATTGACTCTCTGGTGAGAGAGGTCAATATGGCTGAGAGTCTCAAATCAGAGCTAGAGGACATCTTTAAAGATGTTCAGCCTGACTTAGAGGAAGCAGAGAGAATAATAGAACCTCTGAAAATCCCTCAAGAAGAGGAGAAACCTCCCAAACCCGAGCTCAAACCATTACCACCATCCCTGAAATATGCATTTACTGGGAGAAGGTGATACCTTTCCTGTAATCATAAGCTCTACCTTAGAGCCACAGGAAGAGGAAGCACTAATTCAAGTACTAAGGACACACAAGACAGCTCTTGGATGGTCCATCAGTGATCTTAAGGGCATTAGCCCAGCCAGATGCATGCACAAGATCCTATTGGAAGGGGATGCCAAGCCAGTGTTCAACCACAAAGGCAGCTGAACCCAGCCATGAAGGAAGTTGTGTAGAAGGAGGTCACTAAATTACTAGAGGCTGAGATTATTTATCCTATTTCTGACAGCCCCTGGGTAAGCCTTGTCCAAGTCGTCC
>NC_029773.3:71870925-71871844 GCF_000817695.3 Arachis duranensis | reverse complement strand
GGGCACAAAATTTTAAACAAGGGAATAGAGGTGGATCAAGCTAAGGTAGAGGTAATTGAAAAATTACCACCACCTGCCAATGTTAAGGCAATCAGAAGCTTTCTAGGGCATGCAGGATTCTATAGAAGGTTTATAAAGGATTTTTCAAAAATCGCCAAACCTCTGAGCAACCTGCTAGCTGCTGACACGTCATTCGTCTTTGATAAGGAGTGTCTGCAGGCATTTGAGACTCTGAAAGCTAAATTGGTCACAGCACCAATCATTTCTGCACCAAACTGGACATTGCCATTTGAACTAATGTGTGATGCCAGTGACTATGCCATTGGTGCAGTGTTGGGACAAAGGCATGACAAGCTTCTGCACGTTATTTACTATGCCAGCCGTGTTCTAAATGACGCACAGAAGAATTACACAACCACAGAAAAAGAGCTACTTGCAGTGGTTTACGCCATTGACAAATTCATATCTTATTTAGTAGGATCAAAAGTGATTGTGTACACTGATCATGCTGCTCTTAAATATCTACTCACAAAGCAGGATTCAAAACCTAGACTTATAAGATGGGTGTTGCTTCTGCAAGAGTTTGATATAGAAATAAGAGACAGAAAAGGGATAGAAAATCAAGTAGCATATCACCTGTCCCGAATAGAACCAGTAGAAGGGGCGTCCCTCCCTCTTACTGAGATCTCTGAAACCTTTCTGGATGAGCAACTCTTTGCTATCCAGGAAGTGCCATGGTTTGCAGATATTGCAAACTACAAGGCAGTGAGGTTCATACCCAAAGAGTACAATAGGCAGCAATCAAAGAAATTGATCACAGATGCAAAGTACTATCTTTGGGATGAACCATATCTCTTCAAGAGATGTGCAGACGGAGTAATCCGTAGATGTGTGCCTAAGGAAGAAGCGCAGAAGATCA
>NC_029773.3:71870346-71870605 GCF_000817695.3 Arachis duranensis | reverse complement strand
TATGTATCCAAATGGGTGGAGGCTATTGCAACACCCACTAATGACACTAAAATAGTGTTAAAATTCCTCCAGAAACACATCCTCAGCAGATTTGGTACCTCTAGAGTATTAATCAGTGATGGGGGCACTCATTTCTACAATAAACAGCTTTACTCTGCTTTGGTTCGTTATGGAGTTAGCCACAGGGTAGCTACTCCATATCACCCACAGACTAATGGGCAAGCTGAAGTCTCAAATAGAGAACTCAAAAGAATCCTGA
>NC_029773.3:71868656-71870254 GCF_000817695.3 Arachis duranensis | reverse complement strand
AAAATGCAAAAATTTACAAAGAGAAAGCAAAAAGATGGCATGACAAGAAGCTGTAATCCAGAGTCTTTGAGCCAAGGCAGAAAGTTCTGCTGTTTAATTCTAGGCTCAGATTATTCCCTGGAAAATTGAAGTCCCAGTGGAGAGGTCGATATGTGATTACAAGTGTGTCACCATATGGATACGTGGAGCTTCAGGATAATGATTCTAATAAAAAGTTCATTATTAATGGACAGAGAGTCACATATTATCTTGAAGGCAATTTTGAGCAAGAATGCTCAAAACTGAGACTTAATTAAAGCTCAGTAATAGTCCAGCTAACGACATTAAAGAAGCGCTTGCTGGGAGGCAACCCAGCCAATCACAAAATTTCATTTTATTTGTTTTGATTAAATTAATTGATTTTTACAGGTATATGTCAAAGTATCTTCAAAAGGTAAAATAGCAATTGATTGAATTCACAGAGTTACAGGGGAATTTGGAAGCTCACTGGCGTGAAAAAGCCAATAAGAAACATTTTGGGCGTTGAACGCCCAAAAGAAGCACCCACTGGGCGTTCAATGCCAGTAAGGGTAGCCATCTGGGCGTTAAACGCCAGAAAGGAGCATCTTCTGGGCGTTGAACGCCAGAAAGAAGCACCTTCTGGGCGTTTAATGCCAGAACTACAGCATCCTGGGCGTTTAGAAAAACGCCTAGTGACAAAGGACTTCCTGGCATTCAACGCCAGAAAGAAGCAACAGATGGGCGTTGAACGCCCAGGAGAAGCAGCAATTGGGCGTTAAACGCCCAAAACAAGCAGCATTTGGGCGTTTAACGCCAGAATGGTGGGGAGGAGGTAAAATTCGTTTTTCTTCACAAATTTTCTAATTTTTATGTTTTAATTCATGATTTCTTGCATAAACATGTTTCAAAATATCATCCTTCAATTCCAAAAATTTTAATCCTAATTTCTAAAAACCTTAATTTCTAAAATCCCTTTTTTTAAAAAATATCAAATGTATTTTAATTCATACACACAAATCTTTTTCCAATCCAAATCTTTTTCAAATCTTTTTTAACTCATCATATCTTTTGGATTTCAAAATTGCCTCTCCCTCTATTCCTCTCCTATCCTTTCTTTTGCTTGAGGACAAGCAAATCTCTAAGTTTGGTGTGATTTTTCATGATCACTGAGCTAAAACTCATTAAGATCATGGCACCTAAGGGAACAGGAAGAGCAAGGATGTGAACTGAAGGAACTGAAGCGTCAGAAATTAATTCTTGAAGGACCAAGCATCCCACAGACTAGAGGAACATCCACTTCCCAAAATACAGGTTGTTAAGTTCTAATTCTAGCTTTAACTCTGTGATAGTATTATTATTGGATTTTACCTTAGAAGTTATATAGGAGTAGTAGTAATTAGCATATCTATTTTGATTTTATTTTCAATTAAGTTATAATTTATTTTTCTCATCATCATCAAACATGAATAAAATAGTAGATTTTTAGAATAAAGAGGCAATAAATTTTTCGAGTTCTTAATAAGAAAAATTCTAATTATTTATATGTGGTGGTAATACTTTTTGTCTTCTGAATGAATGCTTGAACAGTGCATATTTTT
>NC_029773.3:71867265-71868333 GCF_000817695.3 Arachis duranensis | reverse complement strand
CAACATACTACACTAGGAGAATCAATAATACTATCTGAATTCTGAGTTCCTATGGATGCCAATCATTCTGAATTTCAAAGAATAAAGTGAGATGCCAAAACTATTCAGAAACAAAAAGCTACTAGCCCCGCTCATCTAAATTAGAATCTAAGCTTCACTTAAAACTCGGAGATTTTATTACTCCTTAAATTCTTTTTTATCCTATTTTGCTCATCTAGTTGCTTGGGGACAAGCAACAGTTTAAGTTTGGTGTTGTGATGAGCGGATATTTTATACAATTTTTGGGGGTAATTTCATGTAGATTTTAGCATGTTTTAATTAGTTTTTAATAGAATTTTATTAGTTTTTAAGCAAAAATCACATTTCTGGACTTTACTATGAGTTTGTATGTTTTTCTGTGATTTCAGGTATTTTCTGGCTGAAATTGAGAGAGCTGAGCAAAAATCTGAGTTAGGCTGAAAAAGGACTGCTGATGCTGTTGGATCCTGACCTCCCTGCACTCGAAATGGATTTTCTGGAGCTACAGGAGTTCAATTGGCGCGCTCTCAATGGTGTTGGAAAGTAGACATCCAGCGCTTTCCAGCAATATATAATAGTCCATACTTTGCGCGAAGATAAACGACGTAAACTGGCGTTCAACGCCAGTATCATGCTGCTGTCTGGCGTCCAGCGCCAGAAACAGGTTACAAGTTGGAGTTCAACGCCAGAAACAGTTTACAACCTGGTGTTGAACGCCCAAAACAGCCCCAGGCACGTGAGAAGCTTAAGTCTCAGCCCCAGCACACACCAAGTGGGCCCCAGAAGTGGATTTCTGCACCATCTATCATAGTTTACTCATTTTTTGTAAACCTAGGTTACTAGTTAACTATTTAAACAACTTTTAGAGATTAACTCTGCACCTCATGACATTTTCAGATCTGAGTTTTATACACTTTGACGGCATGAGTCTCTAAACTCCATTGTTGGGGGTGAGGACCTCTGCAGCGTCTCAATAAATTAATGCAATTGTTTCTATTTCATTCAAACGTGTGTGTGTTCCTATCTAAGATGTTCATTCACGCTTAATTT
>NC_029773.3:71815779-71867225 GCF_000817695.3 Arachis duranensis | reverse complement strand
AGGTGATGATCCATGACACTCATCACCTTCCTCAATCCATGAACGTGTGCCTGACAAACACCTCCGTTCTACATCAGATTGAATGAGCATCTCTTAGCTTCCTTAATCAGAATCTTCGTGGTATAAGCTAGAACTGATGGCGGCCATTCTTGAGGATCCAGAAAGTCTAAACCTTGTCTGTGGTATTCCGAGTAGGATTCAAGGATTGAATGGCTGTGACGAGCTTCAAACTCACGATTGCTGGGCGTGATGACAAACGCAAAAGGATCAATGTATCATATTCCAACATGATCGAGAACCAACAGCTGATTAGCCGTGCTGTGACAGAGCATCTGGACTATTTTCACTGAGAGGATGGGAAGTAGCCACTGACAATGGTGACACCCTACATACATCTTGCCATGGATGGAACTTTACAAACAATTGAGTTGAATATTACATTGCAGAAATTCAGAGGACAAAGCATCTCCAAAACTCCAACATATTCTTCATTAATAAAGTAACAATTCCTTATTCCAAATACTTTTACTTCTTACAATTAAATCCAAATAATCTTATTGGCATCCTGACTAAGATTAATAAAATAAACATAGTTTGCTTCAAACCAATAATCTCTGTGGGATCGACCCTTACTCACGTAAGGTATTACTTGGACGACCCAGTGCACTTGCTGGTTAGTTGTACGGATTACAAATTCGTGCACCAGGAGTATGCAGCTCTGTGTGGATTATAGGCAGCTGAACAAGGTCACGATAAAGAATAAGTACCCGTTGCCGAGGATTGATGATCTCATGGATCAGTTACAAGGAGCTGGGGTTTTCTCCAAGATCGATTTGCGATCCAGTTATCAGAGGGGTGAGGATATCCCTAAGATCGCTTTCAGGACTCGTTATGTCCTTTGGGTTGACAAATGCTCCTGCAGTATTCATGGATTATATGAACAGAGTGTTCCGTCTGTTTCTAGATAAATTCGTTGTTGTCTTCATTGACGACATATTGATTTACTCCAAGATTGAAGAAGAGCATGCGAAACACTTGAGGACCGTGTTGCAGATTTTAAAGGAGAAGAAACTCTGTGCGAGACTGTCTAAGTGTGAGTTTTGGAAGAGTGAGGTGAGGTTTTTGGGTCACGTGGTGAGTAAGAAGGGGATAACAGTTGATCCCTCTAAGGTGGAGGCTGTGATGGATTGGAAGCAACCAACCACCGTAACGGAGATAAGGAGTTTTCTGTGCTTAGCTGGCTGTTACCGAATGTTCATCAAATGTTTTTCGCAATTAGCTTTGCCGTTGACAAAGTTAACCAGCAAAGACACTCCATTTGTTTGGACTCTTGGGTGCGAGGAGAGCTTTCAGGCATTGAAGAAAAAGTTAACCACTGCACCTGTGTTGGTATTACCTGAGCCGAACAAACAATTTGAGGTGTACTGTGATGCCTCACTAAAGGGTCTAGGGTGCATGCTGATACAGCATCATAATGTGGTGACGTATGCCTCACGACAGTTGAGGCCTCATGAAGTTAATTAACCTATGCACGATTTGGAACTCGCTGCGATTGTGTTTCCCTTGAAGGTGTGGAGGCATTATCTCTTTGGGGTTAAGTTCTAAGTCTTCTCCGATCACAAGAGCTTGAAATATCTCTTTGATCAGAAAGAGCTTAATATGATACAGAGGAGGTGGATGGAATTATTGAAGGACTACGACTTTGAGTTGAATTACTATCTGGGGAAGGCGAATGTAGTAGCAGATACATTAAGTCGGAAGTCGTTGTATGCGGCTTGGATGATGCTTCAAAAAGAGAAGTTGCTCAAAGAATTCGAGAGTCTGAAAATTGGTGCTCGAGAAGTATTTGGAACTATGTGTTTGAGCCGATTAGAGATCTCAAGTGACTTTAAGTCCGAACTCCTAAAGGCTCGTGAAAATGATGAAGCGTTATGGAAGGTGTTACCGGCTATTGAGCAAGGGAAACAGTGGAGAGTGTCTGAAGAAAAAGATGGGTTATGGAGATTTAAGGGTAGGATCATTGTGCCGGATGTTAGCATTTTGAGGCAAGATATCTTAAAGGAGGCACACAAAAGCGGATTCTCCATTCACCCGGGAAGTACTAAGATGTAACATGATTTAAAGGCGATGTTTTGGTGGTCGGATATGAAGAATGATGTGGCAGAATATGTCTCAAAGTGCTTAACTTGTCAAAAGGTAAAGATTGAACATCAAAGACCTTCCAGGATGTTGCAACCTTTAGAGGTTCCGCAATGAAAGTGGGAAAGTATTGCAATGGACTTTGTGTCGGGATTGCCAAGGACTAGGGTTGGTTTTGATGCTATCTGGGTGATTGTGGACCGACTGACGAAGTCAGCTCACATTTTACCCATTCGGATGACTTACACCCTTGAGGAGCTAGCACGGTTATATATAAAGGAGATTGTGAGACTTCATGGTGTACCTGCTACTATAATCTCTGACAGAGATCCTCATTTCACTTCGAGATTCTTGGGTGCATTTCAGAAAGCTTTTGGAACCCGATTAAGCTTGAGTACAGCTTACCATCCTCAAATAGATGGTCAATCCGAGAGGACGATCCAAACACTAGAGGATATGTTAAGCGCTTGTGTTTTGGACCAACCGGCGAGTTGGGATCGGTATATGCCGTTAGCGGAGTTTGCATACAATAATAGTTACCATGCGAGCATCGGAATGGCTCCGTATGAGGTCTTGTATGGGAAGAAATGTCAATCTCCGCCATGTTGGTATGAAGCTGGAGAGAAAGGCTTGTTAGGGCCGGAAATGATAGCTGAGACCACTGAACAAGTCAAGAAAATCCGAGATAGGATGCTTACGGCACAGAGTCACCAGAAGAGGTACGCCGATTAGAGGTAGAAGCCCTTAGAATTTGAGGAAGGAGACCGTGTTTTCCTTAAGGTTACTCCAACCACAGGAGTAGGTAGGGCAATTAAAGCGAAGAAGTTGAATCCTCGATACACTGGTCATTTCAGATCCTGGAGAGGATTAGACCGGTGGCGTATTGGATGGCTCTACCACCTCATCTTTTGAACCTGCACGACGTGCTTCACGTGTCACAGCTTCGGAAGTACACTCCTGATGCTAGCCATGTGTTGGAACCTGAATCGGTTCATTTAAGAGAAGATTTGACGCTTCCAGTGGCTCCAGTCAGAATTGATGATACTAGTATCAAACAGTCGCGTGAAAAAGAGGTTTCATTAGTCAAAGTGGCATGGAGTTGAGGAGGCGTTGAGGAACACACTTGGGAACTTGAGTCAGAGATGCGAACGGATTATCCGCACTTATTCTCAGGTATTTGAATTTGAATTTTGTGGGCAAAATTACTAATTAGGTGGGTAGAATGTAAAACCCGGTTAATTAATGACTAATTAACCCATAAATGAGAATTTATTCTAGTAAGCTAAAAGTGTGATTTTTATGGCTTAATATGATAGAGGAGATTGAGACGAGAATTTTGGTACCAATTTTATAGAAATTGGACCAAGATTGGACCGAACGGTCCAAACCGGACCCAAAGTGGGCCCTTAGCCCAACTAAACTAAACCAAAACCCTAGTTTTCAGTACTCTCTCTCCTCATTTGAGACATTAAACACGCTGAAATGGAGGCCATGGAGGGAAGAACACTCTCTCAAGTTATTTCTCTCATTTGATCTTCAAATCACCATAACTTTTGATCTAGAGCTCCGATTGCCGCACCATTTGTGGCCACGCGTTCACCGTGGAGAGCTCTAGAAAACCCATACAATCAATTATGATATAAGTCACAATTTGCTCTTCGAATTTCCAGCTTTGATTTCGAGTTTCATGAGCAAAAATGTTGAGATTTTGAGCTCTTATATTTTGGTATGATATTGTGGCTTAGGCATTTTATATATGTGTATTGGAGCTTGATTGGTAATTTTAGGAAGCTTGGAAGAGGGTTTTGTATGCAAAAATCTATTCTTGGAGGTGTTGAGACCTTGAGAGCTTGTGGAAAAGTGGTTTGGAAGTGCTCCGGTTGAGCTTGGGAAATCGGCAAAGGTATGGTCTCAGTTTCTCGTATCTAATATGTAATGTAGTGGGAAATACTTAGGCTAGAGGCCCTAAGATAGGCATTGAATTGTTGATGTTGTTGAATCGTTGAGATATATGATGTGGTCATATATATGATAATGATTATTGATGCCTTGATGGTATGATGTATGAGAAATATGCATGTTGTGATATATGCTTGATGATTGATTAAGGTTGAATTGCGGGTGAAACCATGTTAATGGTGAGTATGATATTGATTATGTACAATGATATTGATTGGAAATGGTATTATTGGAAATTGGGATGAGAAAGTATGTATGACATGTCTATGTGTTTGTCTCTTAGCCATTTGATTGAGAAGTGTTAAAATGGTGGGATGATGTTTTGTGAATTGTGGTAAAGTGTTAATGTGTGAGTTGAGGAGGCTTGATGTTATTTTTGGTATATGTTGATTGATTTCAAAAAAGGGATGAATTTGGCATGTTTTTGTTGATTTTGAAAAGAGTTGAAAATGACTTGTTGTGAAAATGGCACTTTGTGGTTTTGTATGAAAACATAGTTTTTGGGCATAATTTGATGGGACATAACTTGGACTACGGATCCCCGTTTTGTTCCAAACTTGTTTAGAAATGAAATTGGATCCGGGATGTTCATGCTATTCAAAGAACGGGCGAAAATGTTTTGAAATGAAGAAGTTATGTCCGTTGAAAGATTGGTGGTTTTATATGTGGATTCTGCAGCTTTTAACTTAGAAAAATTTTAAGCAGAATACCCACCCACGCGTAGGCATGCATGATGCGTACGCATCGTTTTTCAAAAAGGCACCATCCATGCGTGTGCGTGGCGTGTGCGTGCGCGTCAATGTGATGCACCCAATGCCCAGCCATTCTTTCCAAGAGTTGTGCCAGAGTTCTGCCAGTTTTGTGCATGGGACACAAATGTACCCATGCGTACGCGTGGCTGACGTGTACGCATCATTTGGATGTTTTTCAACCCACGCGTTTGCGTGAATGACGCATACGCGTCGATGAGCTTAGTGGCCATTCACGCGTGCGTGTGGAGTACGCGTACGCGTGGCCTTGTTTTCATCCCACAATTGATTTTTGAGTTTTAAAAGCCAAATTTCACACTTCTAAACCTCCGATCTCACCACTTATGTCTTAAATCATTATGATATGCCTAGCAATGAGAAAAGGAGCTTGTGAATGTGGTAACTTGCGAGTGAATCAAGGGAAAAATGAATGATCAAGGAGGATCAAAGATGATTATATGAGATGCGGAGGATGGAGGTGGAAGTGCTTATTATGCCATGGGCCGAAGGGCCGTAATTGTTAATGAATTGGCTGGTTATGGATTTAACCGTGAGCTGGATGACTAGATTATTGCCGTGTTACGGCGGAGCCATGATTATGGCTAAGAATAAATGCATATATGCTGTTGAATGAATTGTGAATGTTGCACTTCCACTATCGGAGATAAGAGTTTCCCTGGGAGAAAGCAGTGGCTAGCAACCACGTGCTCAAGGTTGAGACTCGAAGCTCTTTTGACCCTATGTCGTCAGGGTGGCCGAGCACTGTGAAAGCCCCAGATGAGCTCACCCCCATAAATATTCACCAGTTAGGGTGATAGATATGGATCATGATTATGATCAAGTTTATATTGAGTATAACTCGAGTTAGGGAGAGACGACAGGGGGACAGTCCAATGGTTAGCTACCAGGACTTGTCGGGTTGGCTATATAACCGACAGATGATATCATCAGCCATTAGGGATAAGCATTCATCATATGCATACTATGTGAATTGTTTGAGATTGCCTATTTGACTGCATATTACTTTCTATCTATCTAAATGCCTTATCTATTCCTACTTGTATGTCTCTTGTCTGAAATAACTGTGTTTGCCATATTATACTCCTGCTGGTGGTTGGGAGGTCTGAAGGAATTGGAAATGGAAGTATTAGTTAGACTGAAGGATCTTTAGTTAGTTGCCCTTATGGTTTAGCTTGTTTATAAGCTTTGATTTTATCTGGAGGAAGTTCTAGGATTGCCTTCGGCTTTCCTCTATTATTACATGTTATATATGTGGAAACTGTTACCATGCTGGGAACCTCTGGTTCTCACCTATGTGGATTTTGTGGTTTTCGGATGCAGGACGTAAGGCTTCTCACTGAAGCATGCTGGAGACTTCTGGATTAGCGAAGATCCTTTATTCTCGGGACTCTGTTTTGATTTTATGATTTCTCTTAGATACTTTTATCTCCATTGAATAATACAAACTGTGATGACTCCTCTTAGAGGGGGATTTTGGAGAATACGTTCTTTGTCTTTGTGTCCCTTTGGGTTTCCTTGGGGTTTTCTTATTTATTTACTTGTATATATATGTTGCTATGCTCGGGCCGGTTATCTTCGCAACCGGATTTTGAGCTTTGATATTCCCATTTTTGACACTCTTTTGTATATATATAATCTCGCGTTGGCTTATCCTTGTCCGTTACGTTATCGATCGAAGTGTTGCGCTTTCGAGTTACGAATTTCGTTTTACCCCTTTTTCTTAAAAAGGCTCCTAGTTATAATCATTTTCACAATACTATTCGTACTAAATTTTTATTTTAGAAGTCATAATACCTTGCCATCTCTGAATTATGACTTAAGCATAAGACTCTGTATGATAAGGTGTTACAAATACTCAATTATTATAAAAATTTCTGAGTATTAATTAATTTAAACTCAAATTACTAAAAAGATTAGGTTCTGAGTATCTTCAATAAAAGAATTTTAAAACAATAAAATCTTAAACAAATATAATATATCATAAATAATTTGTTATTTGAATTCTAAAAACTTGGAGTTTTACAGTTTAGTAGTATATCATAAATATAATTTATGATAAAATCTTAAACAAATATAATATATCATAAATAATTTATTATTTGAATTCTAAAAACTTGGAGTTTTACAGTTTAGTAGTGTCTTTAGGAGTTTAAAATTTAAATAAAATATGATCAAATCAAATAAGATGAAATCCAATTTAAATTAGTTAGGATTAATTTAAGAGTTATATCTTTCATTTAATTTCAAATTTTATAATTTTATTCTAGGAAGACTTGGCCCACATTTAAACCGATCATGAAATAGAGTCTATTTAAGCAAATTTATAATACAATTTATGAAGTTTTGATGAATAATTTTTGTAACACAGTACCACACAAAACTTTACGCTTAAGCCGTAAATCAGAGGTTATGTGGTATTACGACCTCTAAAACAAAATATATACATAATAGTATCTGAAGAAGAGTAATAAATGAGGAGCCTTGGAAAATAGATAAAACAAAATTGCAAAATAAAAAGTGCAACGCTCAGGAGACGAGATTACTTGCGTGCTAAGAAACCTAGAGATCATAAGTGTAACTAAGTAGAAAGCGGGAATGGAGGGTCAAAAGTATAGAATATCAAGCTCCTAACTTAGCCTGCGAAGCTAAGGCTAGCCGGAGAATATTTACATATATATATATACATATCCCGAAAACCCAAAATACATAACAAAAAACTTAACTCTCCTCAACCCTCTAGGAGAAACAAAATAAACAAGTTTCTTGGTGGAGAGAAAGCTAAGTACATATATATAAAGCTGTACATCAAAATAAAACCCAGAGACTACTCCGTTTCAGAAGTCCAAATGCCTAGTGAGGAGCCTTTTGACCTGCATCTAAAAACAACAACACAGTATGGGATGAGAACCGGAGGTTCTCAGCATGGAAAAGGTGCCACGCACATAACATATAAGGTCATGGGAATGCTAGAGGAAATCCTAAAACGCCGACACTCAAATTATAAAACTTAAGTTACTAAACAGAAACCACAAAAGGGTAGGTGTTCTAAAGAATTCCAAACTCAACTTAAACTTAACTTTAACACTAAACCTGTCCACCTTTCCTCTGCTCCTCCATCACCAATGATTTAGCAAAGACAAACAAACAGACAAGTTCAAGCACAAGTAGAACGCAGGTAGTGCAAGAAACAAGTATAACAATTAGCATAATATATATTCAGTTAGGCAATCTCAAGTAATGAATTGCAGACAAAACAAATAGAATGCACATGATGTATGCCTGTCTTATGGCTGATGAGTCTATGAATGGCTTTTCTCATTTCATTCATACATCCACACATTCTTATATGATTTACTTAATGGGAGATATCTATTCCCGGGAATTTATATGTGCCCGATCACCCTTACGACGTAGGGTCAACAGAGTATCAAGTTTCAACTTGGAACACGTGGTGGCAAGCCACGGTTCTGTACCCAGGGAACTCGTATCTCAGATAACATTAAATTCATAACCACATAAGTACTCATAATCATTCATATTCATTTCATAATTACTCATCATAGCCATGTCATCATAACTTCTTTCCGCCTTCACATCATTCTCTTATAATTCATCATGTTTACCCCTTTTCTTCATCCCTAAATTACCTCAATTTCCTAGTTTCAACTAACTACTAGGCTTAGTATTATATTTTATAATTAAAAGAATGAGAATAAAGGTTTAGAAGTCTGAAATTTGGTTTAAAAAAAAAACACAAAATCCAGTTTTGCAGAAAATAAGGGCCAGCGTACGCGTGGGCCATGCATACGCATGGATGTGTGTTTAGGCCAAGACACGTACGCATAGGCTCGTTCACGTACACATGCACATGAGGCAGTAGCTACCATACGCGAATGAGGGTTATGCGTATGCGAAAGTCCCATGTCACGCGTACGTGTGGGCCACGTGTTTTTCCAAAAATTTTACCATGTCTAAATTCTACAAAATTGCCCTTTTGAAACCCTAAACTTCTGGCGTGTATAGTTTTTCTGTCTTAGAAAAATTTTCAGCCGTTTTTCGAATAGCATAAACTTCACAAACCCAATTTTCATACAAAATAAGTTTGAAACCATTTGGGGGTTCGGAAGCTAAGTTATAGCTCACAAAAGTTTGGCCCGAAAATCAAATTTCTTACAAGGTTCAAAACCTCAATTTTCTTAAGAATTCAATTCAAACCTAACATATCATACACCAAAATCAACATAACATCACTTTGTCATTACCACAATAATGCTTCCATAACTACCATAATTCAATTCCACATTATCATGTATCAATCTTGCAAATATATCAACCACTTTGTCATTCACCTATCCATGACATTCATATATTCTTATCAACAAGTCCATAATCATAAATTCATCAATTCACATCTTATTATTATCATCCATAACAATTATCCAATCCAACACACAACTCATAATACAATTCAATAACAAGATACTAAGCATTAAACATTCTTTTACATTCCAACATATCCTAAGGTCGTCTAGCCTAAGTTTTCACAGAACATTATATATTAAATACGCAAAACCTAAACGATACCTTCACCGATTTTTACGTTTGTCCAAGGCAACCCACTAAGCCAAACACAGCTCCAAGGCCGAAAATCACCAAAGCATCAACAGTAATCCTCTACCAAGCCTTTAAATGACCAAAATCAAACTCCAACATATTTATACATACCTAATTTCACATACCAATATTTAAAATTCAATACTCATACACTAATTCAATGAATTAACTAGGGTTAATAATCCTTGCCATACCCATGACCCAAGAGAGTTAAGTCCAACAAGCTCCACAAGCTAGATTGAACATAGAGAACCAAAATCAACAATTCCTCAACTTGGATTCTCTTTAATTTGAAAATTGAGGGATAGAGAGGCTGGGGTGAGATTGAAGCTTACCTATGAAATTGATCCGATAGAATCGTAGAGCTCGATGCAGTGGACGCGGGGCCGCAAATGGTGCGGCGATTGGAGCTCGGAGCAAGAAGTTATGGTGGATTTAAATCATGATGAGGGTTTGGAGTTTACCACAAGTTCTTCCCTCTTCTTGGCATCCCTAGCATGCTTTTCATGCTGAAAGGGAAGAATATGAGCCTTAGCTCATATGTTAAGTGATTTGGTTGGGCCCACGGGTCCGGTTTTGGCCGGTTCAACCAATTTAGTCTGTTCGACCCAATCTTGGGCCAAATTTTTCGAAAGTAGTGTCAAAATTTTTGTTTTAAAGAGCTCTATCCTATTTTAATATAAGATTTTCATTTCTAATTTTTCTTATTAAAATTTAATTTATTGGATAATTATTTACTAATATTAGCGGGGTTTACATCCTACCTACCTAATTTAGAATTTTGTCCTCAAAATTCAGATTCAGTTACCTGAAAAGAGGTGTGGGTAGTCCTTCCGCATATTTGACTCAAGCTCCCAAGTATGCTTTTCAATGCCAGCTCAACTCCAAGCTACTTTCACCAAAGAGACCTCTTTTCTGCGTAAATGATTGATACTGGTGTCATCAATCCTAACTGGAGTTACTGGAAGCGTCAAATCTTCCCTTACTTGAACCGATTTTGGCTCTAGAACGTGACTTGCATCAGGGGTGTATTTACGAAGCCGCGACACGTGAAACACATCGTGCAGATCTGAAAGGTGCGGAGGTAAAGCGATCTTATAAGCCATTGGTGCAATTCTCTTCAGGATCTTAAACGGTCCAATGTATCGGGGATTCAGTTTCTTAGTCTTAGTGGCTCTTCCCACTCCGGTGGTTAGAGTAACTTTCAGAAAGACGTGTTCTCCTTCCTCAAACTCCAAAGGCTTCCGCCTTTGATCAGCATAGCTCTTTTGACGACTTTGAGCTATAAGCATTCGGCTATGGATCTTCTTTATCTGCTCCGGGGTCTCAGCTATCATTTCAGGCCCTAACAAGGGCCTTTCTCCAGCTTCATACTAGCATAGAGATGATTGACATTTACTACCATACGAAGCTTCATACGGAGCCATTCCAATCCTCTCATGGTAGCTGTTGTTATAAGCAAACTCCACTAAGGGCATATACCGATCCCAGCTCATTGGATGGTCCAAAACACTAGCTCTCAGCATGTCCTCCAAAGTTTGGATGGTTCTCTCTGACTGCCCATCTGTCTGAGGGTGATATGTAGAGCTTAGGCTCAGTTGAGTGCCAAATGCTCGCTGAAAGGCTCCCCAGAACCTTGATGCGAATCAAAGATCACTGTCGGATATAATGGTGGAAGGTACGCTGTGTAATCTCACAATTTCCTCAATATATAGCCGTTCTAACTCCTCCATTGTGCAACTTATTCGAATGGGGAGAAAGTGAGATGACTTGGTCAGTCGATCCACAATTACCCAAATAGCATCGTAACTAGTCTAAGTTCTAGGTAAACATAACACGAAGTCCATTGCAATACTCTCCCATTTCCACTGTGGAATCTCCAAAGGCTGAAGGGTTCCTGATGGTCTCTGGTGTTTAATCTTAACTTTTTGGCAAGTTAAACACTTGGAAACATGCAACGCCACATCATTTTTCATTCCTGGCCACCAGAACATCGTCTTCAGATCTTGATACATCTTAGTACTTCCCGAATGGATTGAGAATTTGCTCTTATGAGCTTTTTTCAAGATGCTTTATCGCAAATCTCTAACATCTGGCACAATAATCTGGTCCTTGAACCTCCATAAACCATCCTTATCTTCTGACACTCTCCACCGTTTGCTGAGGATAGGATTTTTTATGGTTTAAAATTTCACAAATGAAATCTCGTCGAAGTATAGTTTCTAAACCAAGCAATAATCCTTTCATACAAAAGATTGTTTGTCACTAAAATAAACCCCTAAAATTAATAACCGAAGTATTCAAACCTTGGGTCGTTCTCCCTAGGAATTACAATAAAGTGTCTTGTTATTGGTTATGAGTTATTTTTGGGATTTTGACAAGAAATATGGAAGATAAATGGCAAAACATAAACTAATGGCTAAAAAGGTCTTGGTAAGGGTTGGTGGTCAAGGATCTCTATCCTAATCACTAACCACAATATGAGAATTGGCAAGGATTAATCTCATTAAATCATCCTCTAACTAGTAGTAAAGGAAAGTTAAATGAAATTATATCAATCCAAGTCCATAGGTCCTAACTCTCCACTAATTCAATTAGCGAGAAATAGAGTCAATAGCTCCCAATCATCAATCACTTGGACATTAGTAACTCAAGAGTTCCTAAGTTACCTTTCCAAGCCAAGAGTATAAAATTCTACTCTAAAATCCAACCAAGCATTTCATCAAACACTTGGAAGGCACAAAAGGAAAGCATATGAAATCTTCAACAAGAATGAAATCTAACAACAATTATTGCAATAAATTAATAACAACAATCAAAAGAAGAACAATTATTATGAATTACCTTGAATTGAATGGAAAGAAAATAGAAGAGACAAGAGTAGATCTACAACAAAATATAGAAGCAACATAAAGGAGATTACAACAAAAGAATGGAAGAAGAATGAATGATTGCAACAACAAAGAATTAAAAGGTAGAAGTAGAAGAAAGCATGAATCTAAACCTAGATCTAAGAACTAAACCTAATCCTAATCCTAATCCTAGAGAGAAGTGAGAGCTTCTCTCTCTAAAACTAACTCTAAACTAATCCTAATGAGTGTGAATGATGGAATCCCCCTTTGCTTTTCAATCCTTGGCTTTAAATAGCAATTTAGGCGCCAAAGTTGGTTGGGATTAGGCCCCACAACTCTCAGAATCTGTTGGGCACGAATTCACTTAAAAATCAAGTATCAGCATCGACGCGTACGCGCACAACACGCGTACGCGTCCATGGGCCATTTCGCAAGGTGCGCGTAAGCGCCAGGTGCGCACGCGCATCCACGGGCGAGTTCAACTCTTTGGATTTTCATGATCTTCTCCACTTTGCATGCTTTCTTCTTCACTCCTTTGATCCATTCCTAGTCTTTTCAATCTGAAATCACTAACAAACACATCAAGTGGAATCAAAGGGATATTAAAATCATCAAGTTAAAGGCCTAAAAAGCATGTTTTCACACTTAAGCACAAATTAAGGGAGAATCACAAAACCATGCTAATTCATTGAATAAATGTGGGTAAAAGGTCATAAAATCCCTTAAAATTAATACAAGATAAACCCTACAAATGGGGTTTATCAACCTCCCCCACACTTAAACCAAGCATGTCCTCATGCTTAAACTAAGAATGAAGTGAGGGTATGGCATTTATTCAATGAAACTAAACTATATGTAACCTATCTAAATGCAACTATCTAAATGAATGCAATTGCTTTGTCAAAATAAATCAATTTTCAAGAAGCATATATGCACAAGTGATAAGGACTAGCAAGTCTAATCCACAATTGATTAAGTTATTAAATATTTTTACAAACTTGCATGAAAAGTGATGATTATAGGTGGAAACATGTAATTGAGCAATCGAACCCTCACCGGATGTGTTTGCACTCTATTCGCTCAAGTGTTTAGGGTCGATTCACTCAATTCTCTCCTAATCATGCTTTCTAAGATTTGTTTTTCTTCTAACAATCAACATTTATTTCATGCATGCATACACATATCATGAGGTCTTTTCATTGGTTGTAATGGGGCTAGGGTTAAGGTAGGATACATATTTAGTTAAGTGAGCTTAAAATTTGAATCTTTGATAAGCTTAAACTTCCCACCTAACCTATGACATCCTATACAATTAAGTTCTAATATAACTACCCATCCTTCACTTTTTCACATACTCATGCATCCCTTTTCATTTCACAACACTTATGCATTGGTTTTATTGTGCTATACTTTGCGTTGGGGCATTTTGTCCCCTTTTTATTTCTTTTTCTTCTTATTTGTTTCTTTCTTTTTCTATTTTTTTCTTTTCTTTTCCATATTATTTTTCTTTTTCTTTTCTTTTTTTGATTTTTCTTTCTATATACAAGAGCCTCAATGCATAAGGTTTTACATTTGATCAATACATGAGTATGTACCCAATTCCCAATATTTACGACAAAAATACAAAACTATCCTTTTACTCCCCCAATGTCCCAAGATTCCCACACTTGAATGATACACACACTAGCCTAAGCTAATCAAATATCCAAATAAGGACTTTTATTGTTTTCCGCTTTAAGGCTTGTAATGTGCTAAATTAAAGAACAAGTGGGTTAAGCGTAGGCTCAACTTGGCTAACAATGGAAGATAAAAGGTACGGCTATTTGGATAAGTGATCTAGATGAAAATGATAGCCTCAATCATATAAATGCATGAATACACAAAATAATGGACATAAAGAATCAAACAAGTCAAATATTACAATCATAGAAAGAGAATAATGCACACAAGAAGGAAAAATAAGTAGTTATAAGATGCAACCACACCATTAGGCTCAAATCTCACTTGCTTGTATTTTTAGCTCAAAAACACGATCCACAATATATATAATTCAAGCAAGTTCTATGAAAAATTTTCACTCAAATCAATTGAGGTGCCATATAGATAGAAATCTTGAAAATTTTCATTATTTTGACTAAGCTTATTGTGTATACATATGCAAAAATAAGAAAATGCAAATAAAAATCCTAAAAACCTAAAATGAAATGCAAAAGTGTTGGAATTAGAAATTTGTCACCCAAAATCGCCGACTGGTCAGACGACCTCCCCACACTTAAAAGTTTGCACCTCCTCGGTGCATTCAAAGATGAGCAAGGGGGTACGGCGACTCTCCGGGTTGCTACCTTCAGCTGGTAGGTCAACCGGTGCTGCGTGTTCTTAGTCTTGCTTCCGTTATTGCTTGTGGTGCATCCATCATGAAAAACAAAAATATAACACCATAAGATGAGAAGGGACAAAAGCAAGGAAGCATAATTGTTGGAATGAGGTAATGATCACTAGAATTGAGTGAGTGAATTAGTGTGACATTTATGAAATTAGGGATGTGAATTCTAAATTGCGCGGTTTAGAACACACATTAGCATAAAATTTATGTCACAAAAAGGTATAATCTTCACTTATCCTAGTGTGCTTGAGATGCTTTAAGTGAACTTGTAAGGTAGAACAAGCATTAAAGAAACATGAAAGCATTCAAGCTAAAGCATATGGATGCATATGATCATAACACAAGGCATTAAGGTAAATGCACAACATCATCCATCAAGAGATTGCCTAATCACATAATAAGGCTCAAATCATATGGTGGCCAAATCATGTAATTCAAGAAGAGTTACAAGCTCGAAGGTAATTCTCATCACTTGGTATTCTTAAAAGGTAAGCATGAAGAACTCAAAACCAAGTAGCAAAAGATAACCTCAATAATAGAATCCAACAAAGATTATAAACATAATGATGTTAAGAAAACATCCCTTTTTAATATCCAGCAACAATTAATGGTAAACAAAAATAATAATCCAACACTTATAATGAAAAAAAAAAAGAAAATGAAATGAAAATTAACTAAAACTAACTATCAACTAACTAACTAACTAATTAGTTAACTAAAATAAATGGTTATTGATGGTGTTTGGGAGTGTCGGATGAGGGGTAGAAGAAGGGAAGAAGAAAAGAGAAGGAAAGAAATGAAAAGAGGAGAAGAAAAGAATTGTAGTGAAGGAAGGACATCCGCGCGTACGCACACATGGCGCGCGCGCGGATGGTGGTGCAATGGGCTCGACGCGTACGCGTACAGCATGCGTCCGCGTCAATGGCTTATTCCGAGAATGGTGCGTACGCTGCAGTTGTGCGTATGCGTGAATTGTACCAGGAGGGCAGGTGGCACTATCGACGCGCACACGTGGTGCACTTGCGTGTCGATCCGCAAGTTGCCAAAAAGGGCGCGTACGCGCCAGGTGTGTGTACGCGTGAATTGGTTTGTGCCTTAGGCACAATTTCCGCACAGTGCAGGCCTAACTCTCGGGGTTTTGGATGGAAGGTGAAACTTCTCAATCCACGTGTTCGCGTCATGTGCGCGGCCACGTGGGTAGGCGAAAATGCTTGATGCACGCATACGTGTATAGTGCGCGTACGCATGAATGGTGCTCTGTTTTTTAAAATTTTTCTATGTTTTTGCACCAATCTAAGCATTCTAAACCTCCAAACAGCTACCAAAACACCTTAGAACCTTATTTAACATACTAAACTATCAAATATACTCAATAAACTAATCAAAGTATGAAATTAAACTAATTCTACCAATATGTACAAAAGAGAAAAATGAAAAGAATTTACCATGGTGGGGTGTCTCCCACCTAGCACTTTTGTTTATTGTCCTTAAGTTGGACTTATGGGGAGCTCCTCATCAAGGTGGCTTGTGCTTGAAGCTATCCTTGAACATCCACCAATGCTTGGTTCTCCATTGTGCCCCAAGATTCCCTATTTGTTGCACCATGTGTTGATGGAGTTCTTCACAAGCTTGGGGCTCCCAAAATTGATTCTCCTTGTGCGATCCGGGATCCTACACTTTATTTTCACACACGTCTTGAAGTTGATCATCATTATTAGTCCATCTGGGTGGTATGGCCTTAGAATTCTCATGTAAGAGACCAAACATCCTCCTAGATCCAAGCAATCTAGCTCTATACCAACCTTTGCAATAAAGCTTTGAACATGTAACCATCATGAACCTAGAATGATATTTCCAACCACTAACCATCTCCCTTTTGCTCTTAAAGCCACAAATATGTCTAAGTTGACCATCCGTCTCAAGCAATCCATATTCAAGGGTAATAAGAAAGCTTAAGTATAAGGAATTTACCCACTTGAATGAAAGAATGGATGGTGGTGGCTTGGGGAGAGGTATCTCCAATGTGCTAGCAAGCTTTACTCCCTTGTGTTTTTCCTTGGTTGCCTCCACCTCTTCACAAACTTCTTCACTTTCAATCCTTTGTTCATCAACTTCATCTAACTCTTCTCCATCACTCAAGTCATAAATGGGAGGTTGAGAGAAATCTACCTCCACGTCATTTTCAAATTCGTTGGGAGAAGGTTCTTCAAATTCAAAGGATTCTTCACCAAGAAGATTGGATGCATGATCTTCATCATCAAGGAAACTCAAATCTTGCTTCATTCCTTCCAAGTCTTCATTCAACAATTGCCTTGGAGGTTGTGCACTCTCCTCCTCAACATCAAATTCACTCTTCTTGGAAGAATTCTCTATGATTTAGCTTCCCAAGGAGGTTCTGCATCTCCTAAGTCTTCAACCACTTCTTCCTTTTCTTCAATAATCATAGGCTTCTCCAATTGCTCTAATACAAAATAACATTCCTCCTTCTCCACCGGAGTTTCTAATCTCTCTTTCATGCTATGCTCTTCAATTAATTCTCCACATGTCACCATGGGAGTTCTTCGAGTACTCAAGCATTGGGAGACTAATAGGCTTACTACCTTGGTTAAGGTAGCTACAAATTCTAGTGTCTTCCTTTGCATTTCTCCTTGCCCTTGAAGTATAAGGCTAAGGATTTCATCCATTGAGGATTGGGGTGGATAAGAGGGTTCATTTCCTTGGAGAAAGGGTTCATAATTGGAAGGTGGTTCTTCTTGGTAAGGATGTGGTGGTATGTATTGAGATGGTTCTTGGGAGTATTACTCTTGGAATGGTGGTTCCATGTAGGGCTCATATGGCTCAAAAGGTGGTTGGTATGGTGGACATGGATTGGGGTCATGTGGAGGTATTTGGTGAAAAGAAGCTTGTGAGTATGGTTGAGCGCTATGTTGAAGACATTGCTCATAGGCATATGGTGGTGGTTCTTGAAAGTCGCAAAGAGATTCACCATAGCCATTGGATTGGTATGCATCATAGAATGACTCTTCTTCATAGTGCATTGGTGGAAGTTGTTGCCATGAAGATTGATCATATGCATATGGCTCCTCCCACCTTTGATTGTCCCATCCTTGATACACATTCTCATTGAAGCTCTCATTTCCTACAACATGTTGATAACCAAACTCATAGCCAAGGTGAGAATTCATGATAGCAAGAGAAAAATAAAAACAAAATCAAATAAGAAGCAAGAAAATTAAATCCTAAAACTAGCAAGAACTAACAAAAGCAAACATATTCACACTATTCACATATATACAATAACCAATAACGTAACACCATTGCAAATCCCTAGCAACGGCACCATTTTGATGATTGGATTTTTGATGGTTTAGAATTTCACAAATGAAATCTCGTCGAAGTATAGTTTCTAAAACAAGCAATAATACTTTCATACAAAAGATTGTTTGTCACTAAAACAAACCCCTAAAATTAATAACTGAAGTATTCAAACCTCAGGTCGTTCTCCCTAGGAATTTCAATTAAGTGTCTTGTTATTGGTTATGAGTTATTTTTGGGGTTTTGACAAGAAACATGGAAGATAAATGGCAAAAAGTAAACTAATGGCTAAAAAGGTCTTGGCAAGGGTTGGTGGTCAATGATCTCTATCCTAATCACTAACCACAATATGAGAATTGGCAAGGATTAATCTCATTGAATCATCCTCTAACTAGTAGTAAAGGAAAGTTAAATGAGATATATCAATCCAAGTCCATAGGTCCTAACTCTCCACTAATTCAATTAGTGAGAACTAGAGTCAATGGCTCTCAATCATCAATCACTTAGACATTAGTAACTCAAGAGTTCCTAAGTTATCTTTCCAAGCCAAGAGCATAAAATTCTACTCTAAAATCCAACCAAGCATTTCATCAAACACTCCGAAGGCACAAAAGGAAAGCATATGAAATCTACAACAAGAATGAAATCTAACAACAATTATTGCAAAGAATTAACAACAACAATCAAAAGAAGCACAATTATTATGAATTACCTTGAATTGAATGGAAAGAAAATAGAAGAGACAAAAGTAGATCTACAACAAAGTATAGAAGCAACATAAAGGAGATTACAACAAAAGAATGGAAGAAGAATGAATGATTGCAACAACAAAGAATTGAAAGGTAGAAGTAGAAGAAAGCATGAATCTAAACCTAGATCTAAGAACTAAACCTAATCCTAATCCTAATCCTAGAGAGAAGTGAGAGATTCTCTCTCTAAAACTAACTATAAACTAATCCTAATGAGTGTGAATGATGGAATCCCCCTTTGCTCTTCAATCCTTGGCTTTAAATAGCAGTTTAGGCGCCAAAGTTGGTTGGGATTGGGCCCCACAACTCTCAGAATTCGTTGGTTACGAATTCACTTAAAAATCAAGTATCAGCATCGACGCATATACGCACAGCACGCGTACGAGTACATGGGCCATTTCCCAAGGTGCGCGTAAGCGCCAGGTGCGCACGCGCGTCCACGTGCCAGTTCAACTCTTTGGCTTTTCATGATCTTCTCCACTTTGCATGCTTTCCTCTTTCACTCCTTTGATCCATTCCTAGCCTTTTCAATCTGAAATCACTAACAAACACATCAAGGCATCTAGTGGAATCAAAGGGATATTAAAATCATCAAGTTAAAGGGCTAAAAAGCATGTTTTCACACTTAAGCACAAATTAAGGGAGAATCACAAAACCATGCTAATTCATTGAATAAATGTGGGTAAAAGGTCATAAAATCCCTTAAAATCAATACAAGATAAACCCTACAAATGGGGTTTATCATTTGCCTTGCTCAATTACAGGTAAAATCTTATACAATTTTTTGTCATTCTGATGAGCCTTTAGGAGTTCAACTTTGAAATCACTTGAAATCTGTAATTGACTTCAGCATAGAGTTCCAAACTCTTCTCTGGCTCCCAGTTTCAAACCTTGGAATGCTTTTAGTAACTCTTCCTCTTGCAGTATCATCCAAGCAGCACATAGAGACTTCTGACTCAAGGCATCTGCCACAACATTCGCCTTTCTAGGATGGTAGTTCAACTCGAGGTCATAGTATTTCAGAAGTTCTATCCACCTCCTCTGACGCATATTTAACTCTTTCTTCTCAAAGAGGTACTTTAAGCTCTTGTGATCTGAGAAAACTTAAAACTTGACGCCATAGAGATAATGTCTCCAGATTTTCAGAGCAAACACAACAGCAGCAAGTTCTAAGTCATGACTTGGGTAGTTCATCTCATGTGACCTTAACTGCCATGAGGCATATGCCACGACCTTATGGTGCTGCACCCCAAACCCTTCAGTGATGAATCATAGTACACTTTGAATGGTTCACTTGGCTCAGGTAACACTAACTCGGGTGTGGTAGTCAATCTCTGTTTCAATGCAAGAAGTCTCTCCTCGCACTCAGGAGTCCAAACAAAAGGTACATCATTCCTAGTCAGCTTGGTTAAAGGTAAGGCGATCTGTGAAAACCCCTTAATGAATCTCCGATAATAACTCGCCAAACCTAGGAAACCCCTGATCTCCGTCACTGAAGTTGGTCGCTCCCAATTCATCACTGATTCAACCTTAGCAGGATCTACTGCTATCCCCTGCTTGCTCACCACGTGGCCCAAACACTTCACTTTAGTCTTCCAAAACTCACACTTAGATAGCTTAGCATATAACTTTCTATCTTCCAAGATTTGCAGCACAGTCCTAAGTGGTCCGCATGCTCATTTCTGTCTTAGAGTGAATAAGAATGTCATCGATGAATATGACAACAAACTTATCCAGATACGGATGAAAATTTCTATTCATGTAATCCATGAATATCACTGGAGCATTAGTCAATTCGAAAGACATCATCGTGTACTCATAATGACCGTAGCGCATCCTAAAGACAGTTTTAGGAATATCCTCATCTCTAACCCTTATCTGATGGTATCTGGATCGCAAATCAATCTTAGAAAATATACTGGCTCCTTGTATCTGGTCCATTAGGTCATCAATTCTTGGCAACAGATATTTGTTCTTCACAGTAACCTTATTTAGCTACCGATAATCAACACACAAGCGGATACTTTCGTTTTTCTTCTTTACCAGTAGCACTGGCGCTCCCCACGGAGAAACACTCGGCCGAATAAAGTGTTTACCCAAAAAATCTTCTAGCTGAGCCTTCAGCTCGCCCATTTTTAGAGGTAACATCCTATCAAGAGCACTCGAGATTGGGCCGACTCCAGGCACCAACTCAATAGCAAATTCAACCTCTTCGTTTAGGTGGAAATTCGTCAATATCGTCTGGAAACACCTCTGAAAATTCACACACAACCGGAATCTGCTCCAAGCTTTGATCATCACCCGAAACCCCACAGTTAACAATATAATACCCTGACATTCTACCCTAGAACAATTCACCATCATCGAGTTCAAATAATAGTGATTCACCATGATAGGCGCTTCTGACCCTTCTGGCATAAAGTATACCATTTTCTCAGAATAATCAAGCAAGACATGGTTCTTGGACAACCAATCTAATCCCAATATAAGATCAAGACCAGTCATCGGCAGACAAATCAGATCATGCACGAATTCACGTTGTTGTACTCGGAATGGAACTTGTGGACATCCTAACCTAGTCACTATAGCCTCATGGATAGCATTATACACCTTTAAATCATAACTCAAGACCACTATCTTCAATCCTAATTCAACAGTCTTCTCAAATGCAATAAACGAATGTGTTGCTCCAGAATCAAATAAGGCATTTAAAATTTTACCGGGCATCTTACAGTTGCCTCTAATAAGTGTCTCTGATCCGTCAGCACCTGTTACAGAAGTGGTATATACTCTCTACGGCTGCTGCACTCTACCAGTCTCATACTTTTTCTTCTCTAGGCAGTTATTGGCCAAGTGCCGGGCTCTCCACATAAATAGCATACTCTAGTCCCAAACCTGTACGGAACTCCTGGATGATACTTTTCACATCTGTGACAGCTCAAATCCTGCTGTGGCTGCTTCCCATTCCTTCTTCCTTGATTAGTATTAGCATTCAGCCTTCTGAAGTTACCCTGCCCTTGATTATTCTGAGGGACAAAGCCGCCCGCTTGAATTGTCTGCCCTTTGGTGAAAAATTCCTCCCTGGAGTCCTCTGAAAAGGCATTCTCATACTTCCCTTATCTGCTGCAGCCTTTCTCACACACTCCTCAGCCACCTTACTCTTGTTCACGAGTTCAGAGAACACCTTGATCTCCATAGGTGCAACAAAACTCAGAATATCACTCCGAAGGCCTCCCTATACTTGATACATTTCCACTCAGCAAAATTCTCAGGGGCTCCTTGACAAATCCGTGAAAA
Source organism: Arachis duranensis (assembly GCF_000817695.3). Classification (NCBI taxonomy): domain Eukaryota; kingdom Viridiplantae; phylum Streptophyta; class Magnoliopsida; order Fabales; family Fabaceae; genus Arachis; species Arachis duranensis. The sequence continues at coordinate 71,845,147 of NC_029773.3, read as the reverse complement.
GTGGCACAATTCCTCAAACCTACTAGTATACTCAGTAACAGTTATCTGGCCTTGTTTTAGCAAAAGCAGTTCAAGTTCCTTAGCATTTCTGACTGAACTGGGAAAGTATTTCTTATAGAACTCTGTTCAGAACAAGTCCCAAGAAATTGCAACACTATCTGGGTGCAGGATTCACGGTGTCCCCTGCCACCAATGCTGGGCCTCGCCTTGCAGCTGATAAGTTCCAAACTCAACTCACTGCTCTTTAGGAACCTGTTGAGCATGTAATGCTCGCTCTATAGCTTGAATCCAGTTGTCCGCATCAGTGGGGTTTGAGGTTCCTCTGAAAGTCAGAGGATGAACCTTTAGGAAAGAGGAAAGCGTCATATGGCCCTCATCTCCATTATTGCCATTATTCCCATTGTTCATTTGATTTCCAAGGGCTTCGGCTGTCGCCTGCATAGCCATGGCCATGTTCCCCAGGGCAGCCATAAATTCTACAGCGTTAGGATTATTCCCTGTTGCTTCAGGAGTAGCACTTCCTATTCTGCCTCTACCTCGCCCGCGACCGCGTCTACGAGTCGACATCTGGTCCCTATACACACCAAACAAGTGATATCAAGTTGATCAGTCTCAATATCGCAAGTCTAGTGCTTTAAGTTCCAAATGCATTCTCATGAACGTTTATGCCACATATATCAATTAGATATCCCCATAGCACATAACACATACACAGAGAATGCACAGAAGTATAGTCAGGCCATCTCTCAGGCTCTACAGGAACGAACTGCTCTGATACCATAATGTATCACCCTACCACACAAAACTTTACGCTTAAGCTGTAAAATAGAGGTGGTGTGGTATTACGATCTCTAAAACAAAATATATACATAATAGTATCTGAAGAAGAGTAATAAACGAGGAGCCTTGGAAAATAGATAAAACAAAATCGCAAAATAAAAAGCGCAACGCTTAGGAGACGAGATTACTTGCGTGCTAAGAAACCTAGAGATCATAGGTGTAACTAAGTAGAAAGGGGGAATGGAGGATCAAAATTACAGAATATCAAGCTCCTAACTCAGCCTGCAAAACTAAGGCTGGCCAGAGAATATTTACATATATATACATATCCCGAAAACCCAAAATACATAACTGAAAACTTAACTCTCCTCAACCCTCTAGGAGGAACAAAATAAACAAGTTTCTTGGAGAGAAAGCTAAGTACATATATATAAAGTTGTACATCAAAATAAAACCCAGAGACTACTCTGCTTCAGAAGTCCAGACTCCTAGCGAGGAGCCTCTCGACTTGCATCTGAAAACAACAACACAAAATGGGGTGAAAACCGGAGGTTCTTGATAAACTCCAATTTTGTGGTTTATCTTGTGTTGAATTTAGGAAATTTTATCAACTTATCTCCACTTATTCACTAAAATAGCATGGTTTTGTAAGCTCTCCCTAATTTGCGCTTAAGAGTGAAAACATGCTTTTTAGGCCTTAAAATTGTTAAATTTAATTCACTTCAATTCCATTCGATGCCTTGATATGTTTGTTTGGGTGATTTAAGATTTTGAATGCAAGAATGGATTGAAAGAAATGGAAGAAAAGCATGCAAAGTGGGAGAACTCGTGAAGAAATGAAGGAATTACTAACCTGTCAATCCTGACCTCTTCGTACTAAATCAATCATAACTTGAGCAACAAAGGTCCAAATGAGGCGGTTCCAGTTACATTGAAAAGCTAACATCTGGGGCTTCAAAATGATATGTAGTTTGCCATAGGTGCTTTGTAGTTAGGTGACGCCTATGCGTAGCCCATGTGTACGCATTGCAGGATCAGTGTGACTCACTTAAAGGCAACACGTTGCCAGCGATTTCTGAAGCATTTTGGGCCCAATCCAACCCATTTATGATGCTATTGAACCAGGGATTGAAGGAGGAATGAATCAAAGAGTCATAGTATAGTTTTCATCAAGTTTTAGGAGTAGAATTCTAGAGAGAGAGGCTCTCTCCTCTCTCTAGATTTAGGTTTCTTATTTCCATTTCCTTTTTTATCTAGATTTTAATCTTGTTTCATTTTAGTTTTCCTTTACTTTTATTTGTTCTAACATTTTAGTTTATCTACTTCTCTTGTTAACTTCTTATTTTGCTCTCTTTTATATTAATGAACTCTTGTTAGATTTTAATTTCCTTTTAATGCAATTTTATGTTTCCATGTCTCTTTACGTTTATCTTAGTTGCTATTGTTGATTTCTTGCTTATGTTAGTTATAGCTTTTATTAATTCTTGCATTTTGTGATGTTTACTTTTATTGCACTCTAGGTGTTTGATAAAATGTTTTCACTAGTTTTTGAGTAATTTTCTTTACTCTTGGCGCAGGCTAAGGGAATTAAGTGACCTTGAATCATTGAGTGTCATTGAATTGGTGATTTGAGAACCCTTTGTGGTCAATTTGATAATCATTAACACTAGCCTACTACTAAGTCAATTAGTAGCTAGGTTAGGACTTATGGATTGATGTTGATCAAGCCAATTTGACGTACTTCAAGCGTTGAAGTAGAAATTGTAGGTACTTTAAGCATAGAAGTAGACTTAATGGGTTGGTCCCTCAAAATTGTCAATATATGGTTTGTAGACAAGAATGGTGATCTCAATTCCCATGTCTTAGCCAAGAGTTCTTTTATTTTCTTTTATTAGTTCTTGCCATTTACTTTCTTGCTTTTATATTTTCTTGCCAATTACAAATCAAACCCCCTTGTTTCTCCATAGCCAATAATTGATCACTTCATTGCAATTCCTTGTGAGACGACCCGAGGTTTGAATACTTCGGTTAATTTTCATTGGGGTTTGTACTTGTGACAACCAAATATTAAATTTGATTGAGTATTCTTTGTTGGTTGGGAACTATACTATCAACGGAATTATTAGTGTGAAATTCCTAACCATACAAAAATACTCTTTCAGTTCTCAACGTGGTAAAGGTGCCACGCACATAATATATAAGGTCCTGGGAATTCCACAGGCAATCCTAGAACGCCGACACTCAGATTATAAAACTTAAGTTAATAAATAGATACCACAAAGGGATAGGTGTTCTAAGGAATTCCAAACTCAACTTAAACCTAACTTTAACACTAAACCTGTCCAACTTTTCTCTGCTCCTCAATCACCAATAATTTAGTAAAGACAAACAAACAGACAAGTTCAAGCACAAGTAGAAGGCAGGTAGTGCAAGTAACAAGTATATTCACATATTCTTATATAATTTACTCAATGGGAGGTATCCATTCCTGAGAATTTATACGTACCCGGTCACCCTTACAACGTAGGGTCAACAGAGTATTGAGTTTCAACTTGGAACACGTGGTGGCAAGTCACGGTTCTGTACCTAGGGAACTTATTTCTCAGATAACATTAAATTCATAGCCACATAAGTACTCATAATCATTCATATTCATTTCATAATTACTCATCATATCCATGTCATCATAACTTCTTTCCGCCTTCACATCGTTCTCTTATAATTCATCATGTTTACCCCTTTTCTTCATTCCCAAGTTACCATAATTTCCTAGCTTCAATGAACTACTAGGCTCATTATTATATTTTATAATTAAGAGAATGAGAATAGAGGTTTAGAAGTGTGAAATTTGATTTAAAAAAAACACAAAATCTAGTTTTGCAGAAAACAGGGGCCACACGTACGCGTGGGTGTACGTTTAGGCCAAGACGCGTACGCATATGCTCATTCACGCACGCATGCGTAGGAGGCAGTAGCTACCATACGCGAATGAAGGTTATGTGTACGCGAAAGTCCCATGTCACGCGTACGCGTGGGCGTATGTTTTTCCAAAAATTTTACCAAGTATGAATTCTGCAGAATTGCCCTTTTTAAACCCCAAACTTCCGACACGCAGAACTTTTTTCGTCTTAGAACATTTTTCAGCCATTTTTCAAACAACATAAACTTCACAAACCCAATTTTCATACAAAAACAAGTTTGAAACCATTTGAGGGTCCGGAAGCCAAGTTATAGCACGCAAAAGTTCGGCTCGAAAACCAAATTTGTTACAAGGTTCAAAACCTTAATTTTCTTAAGAATTCAATTCAAACCTAACATATCATATACCAAAATCAACATAACATCACCTTGTCATTACCAAAATAATCCTTCCATAACTACTATAACTCAATTCCACATTATCATGTATCAATCTTGCAAATATATCAACAACTTTATCATTCACCTATCTAGTATCCAAGACATTCATATATTCTTATCAACAAGTCCATAATCATAAATTCATAAATTCATCAATTCACATCTTATTATTATCATCCATAACAATTATCCAATCCAACACACAACTCATAACACAATTCAATAACAGGATATTAAGCATTAAACATTCCTTTACACTCCAACCTATCCTAGGGTCGTCTAGCCTAAGTTTTCACAGAACATTATATATTAAATACGCGAAACCTAAACCATACCTTGACCGATTTCTACATTTGTCCAAGGCAACCCACTAAGCCAAACATAGCTCCAAGGCCGAAAATCACCAAAGCATCAACACTAATCCTTTACCAAGCCTTTCAATGCCTAAAATCAAACTCCAATATATGTATACACACCTAATTTTACATACCCATATTTAAAATTCAATACTCATACAGTAATTCCATGAATTAACTAAGGTTAATAATCCTTACCATACCCACGGATCAAGAGAGCCAAGTCCAATAAGCTCCACAAGCTAGATTGAACCTAGAGAACCAAAATCAACAATTCCTCAACTTGCATTCTCTTTAATTTCAAAAATTGAGGGATAGAGAGTCTGGAGTGAGATTGAAGCTTACCTATGAAATCGATCCGATAGAATCGTAGAGCTCGACGTAGTGGATGCGTAACCGCAAACAGTGCGGCGATTTGAGTTCGGAGCAAGAGGTTATGATGGATTTAAATAATGATGAGGGTTTGGAGTTTACCACAAGTTCTTCCCTCTTCTTGGCAACCCCAGCATGCTTTTCATGTTGAAAGGGAAGGATATGAGCCTTAGCTCATACGTTAAGTGATTTGGTTGGGCCCATAGGCCTAGTTTGGGCTCAGTTCAACCGGTTTGGTCCGTTTGTTTCAATTTTGGGCCAAATTTTTCGAAATTAATGTCAAAAATTTTGTTTTAAAGAGCTCTATCCTATTTTAATATAATATTTTCATTTTTAATTTTTCTTATTAAAATTTAATTTATTTGCTAATTATTTACTAATGTTAGCGGGGTTTACAATTTTTATGAGTGCTTATATGCATATTTTTCTATGTGTATGGAAGGGAGGTGAGTGATTTGCTTTACTTGTTATATGAAGAAATTGGAAGATCTAATCTAAGGTAACTCTTTGTGTTTGTTCTCTTTATTTCATCCTTTTGATCTAGATTGTCAATGACAACTTATTTGAAGGTCTAATAAGAATAATCCTTCTGGTGACTTAGGTTGCTAAGAATAGATTTTTTAGAAGTTTAGTAGGAAAACTTTTTAAAAAAATTGTTATTTATCTTTTATTCCAGTATCCAACTATAATCTTTTGTCAATATCTTTTTGTTTTCACTATGTCTTTTAATCCTCGTATTTTTTTATTATTTGGTTGTTACAGATTATAGGTAAATTCTTATTTATCTATAAAATCTGGCGTCATAGTATAGTGTTTTTGTGTTCACTTACTTGTTTATGCAATTTTATTTTAAAGTCATATTCAGCATAAAAGAGATATCATTTAACCAGAAAAAGAGATCATTTAGGAAAATGTTCAAATTATCATAAGTTCAATCGTAAAAATGATTTGTTTTTAGTTTTATGATTTTGAATTTTTTTTATTGCTAACACTATAAAATTGAGCACAAACGCATAGTTAATTCCATGTTTATTGTCATCACTCTTAAACTTATTAATGGCGCGATAGAAAGACATAATAAAATACGAAAGTTGAATTATCTATATGAATTTCTATTTGATGAAAGATACATGTAACGATAATTATGACAATGATAAAATTGATACAGACATATGTAAGTTAAGAAAATCACTCAAAAATTCTTTCTCTTATAAATTTAGAAAAAATTTTAAATTATCATAAATACAATAAAAAATTAATTAGTTTTTAATTTATGATTTTGAGTTTTTTTTTTAATTGCCAACACGATGAAGCTGAGCATGAACGCATTGTTAATTACATGCTTGCTATTATCACTCTGGAAGTTATTGATGGCACAATAGAAGAACACTAAGAACACGAAAATAGGACTATTTATTAATTTATATCTAATGAAAGGTACATATAATAATGATTATGATAATGATAGAATTGATAACAACATATGTAATTTAAGGCGAACACTCCTAAATTATTTCTCTTAAAAATTTAAATTAATATTTTACTTTTAAAAAAAAAGAAGAGTATTAAATTTTAGATATTTTTATTTTATAAAATTTTTTTATGTCATATCATAAATTTTTTCATAAGAGCCAATAGATTTCAAGAAAAAGACTTTACAGTGACACATTCAGATGTGAAATACGGCAAATTTGTAAGACTCTCTATTCTTATTTAATTTTTTTTATATTTTTCTGTCAATTTAATGGTTTGAACTCCTTTAAAATAGTTTAGCCTAAATAAAACTATATATTATTATTTACACACAAAAAAATCAGTCACCATATATTGTGTATAAATATATGTCTAGTTTAATTTATTTAAAAATGTATTTTATATTTTAATATTTATTCTATATTGTTAGTTGATTTTATTATATAGCATGATCCTTAAAAATATAATCAAATTCTCCACTTAAAAATATAATCAACTTCTCCCCTTTTTCATCTTTTGTCCCAAAATAAAAGATCAAAATATTTTTTTAGAAGAAAATTTTTTCGTAAAAAATAGAATTTGGTGAAGAGTGAAAATTTTTACTAAGTTTGTAAAAAAAAACATGCATTTCACATGATAATAAATTTTTTTGTGGGTTTTCTATTTACAAAGAGAAATAATTTTCACTCTTTACCAAAAGTTAACTCTTCACAGTAATGTTACTTTTTTAAAATAATATTTTTTAATTAATATATTGAATAAGCTATTACGATTATTTGAATTTAATTCAATAAAATAATTAAAAATTATTAGAGAATTTTTCTTTTTTGAAATAGATGATAAGAGGTATTAAAGTGAGACAAATAGGAAGGACGAAATTGAAGACCAAAAAAGTAACAAAAACATCACAGAAAATCAGCATATAGTTATTAATGGCCTAAATAATAATGATATTTCGTCCTCACGTCCCAACCGAAAATACAAATTTAAAAAAAAATAAATAATAACTGAGAGTATCGATAGTAAATGCTAAACTTTTATTTCTATCATATTTAATAGAGACTCTTCCTTGCAATTGAGATTAGCTCAGTTGGTATTAGGTGGCTAGAATTTTCGATACTTTTCTATTGTCTAAATTTTGAATCTTTATTGAAAAAAAAAATAAAAAAGACAAAAATAGAAATTTTCTCCGACTTGAGAATTTTTTTAAGTTTGTGTATGTAATACTCTGACAATGAAAATGTTTAATAGAATTAGTGATTAACAAATATTTTAAAGTGAAATCTTATTTTATTTTTGAAGATTGCAAGCAAAATATAGTTTGATGATATTGTTTAATATTTTAAACAAAAAATGTACAGTGTACATAGAATTCTTTTTGGTTTTTGCAAATTTTTTGTTACACATTAGTGCATTAAAATTTGATTTTAGTATATAGCATAATCCTTAAAAATATAATCAAATTTTTCTCTTCTTCTCCTTTTATCCCCAAAAAAAAGATCAAATTATTTTTTTAGAAGAAAATTCTTTGATGAAAAATAAAATTTGGTGAATGGCGAACTTTTTTTTTTACCAAATTTGTAAAACATATGTATTGCAAATGATAATTTTGTTATGGGATTTCTATTTATGAAGAGAAACACTTTTTATTCTTTACTAAAATTTAACTCTTCACAATAATATTACCTTTTTAGAATAATATTTTTTTTAATTGATATATTAAATATGCTATTATGATTATTTGAATTTAATTCAATAAAAGATTTGAGAATTAATAGAAAAAAGTTTTTTGTGAAACAGATGATGAGAGGCGTAAAAGTGAGGCAAGTAGAAGGGACAAGAAAGCAGTAAAAAAATTACAGAAAAATCAATATACAGTTCTTAATGGTCCAAACAACAATGATACTTCGTCTTCACGTTCTTAACTGAAAATAAAAATAGAAAAAATTAATAATAAATGAGAATACCAGATAGTAAACACTAAGGTTTTTATTTTTTTCATATTTAGTAAACGTTCTTTTTTGTAATTGAGATTAGTTCAGATGGTACCATTTAGGTGGCTAAAATCATACTTTTCTGTTATCTCAATTTTGAATCTCTATTATAAGAAAATAAAAAAAAATAAAAAATAAAAATTTCTCTAATTTGAAAGCTTTTTCTTAATCTATGTACGTAGTATTCTGACAATGAAAATGTTTAATAGAGTCAGTGATCAACAAAATATTTTAAAATAAAATGTTATTTTATTTTTAAAGATTTGAGACAAAACACAACTTAACGATACTATTTAATATTTTAAATAGAAAGTACACAATGTACATTGAATTATTTTTAGTTTTTCTTACTCATTAGAGCATTAGAAGTTAATTATGATATATAGTATGATCCTTAAAAATATAATCAAATTTTCTCCTTTTTCTCCGTTTGATCCAAAAGAAAATATCAGAATATTTTTTTAGAAGAAATTTTTTTTCTAAAAAATAAAATTTGTTGAAAAGTGAAATTTTTTATTGAATTTATAAAAAACATGCATTGCACATGATAATAATTTTTTTATGGGCTTTCTATTTACAAAGAGAAATAATTTTCACTCTTCACCAAAACTTAACTCTTCACATTAACATTACCTTTTTAGAATAATATTACATATATTGAATATGCTATTATGATTATTTGAATTTAATTCAATAAAAGAATTGAGAATTAATAGAAAGAAATTTTTTGTGAAATAGATGATAAGAGGCGTGAAAATGAGGCTAGCAGGAGGGATGAAATTGAAGACTAAAAAAGCAGTAGAAAAATCACAGAAAACTAGCATACAATTGTTAATGAGAGTATCAGACAGTAATAATGAATGAGAGTATCAGAAAATAAACACTAAGCTTTTCATTTCTGTCATATTTAATAAAGGCTCTTCTTTGCAATTAAGATTAGCTCGCTTGATACCATTTAGGTCGCTCGAATTTCTGATACTTTTTTGTTGTCTCAATTTTAAATTTCCATTGAAAAAAATTTAATTAGTTTATACTTATTATATTATTATATACTACAAGTATTTATCAAAAAAAATAATACTACTAAATATCATGTAATCATAAAATTAAAAAAAAAGTTGTAATTAATAAAATATTTTGTTTTTAATTTATAAGTGTTTAATACAATTTATAATCAAATAAAAATATAATTAATTTAAAAATAGATGAGTATAAAAATAAAATTATAATAGATTAAATAAATATAAACTATTTGAAAGATTGTTATATATATCATTATTAGCACATATGTTATTAAATGCTAAAGTAGTCTGGTCGTAAATTATGCCCAAGGACAGGGGTTCAAATTCTTTCTCTATCATATTCTAAGATAATACACGCTAAAGGAGCACTAGAGTATCGTAGACCACGTACTTCTGTATTTGATCACAATCACAAGTGGACAAGCAATCCATGCTTACTACCATCACTCCCAAACATATCAACAACGCGATAGAAAGATTACATGAACACAGAAGTCCGTGGATCACAGGTGGACAAGTGATCCATACTTGCTACCATCACTCTCAACATATTAATGGCGTGATAGAAAGACTATATGTACCCGAAAGTCGGTGGACAAGAAATCTATGCTTGCTACCATCACCAGAAGGACTACATTAATACAAAAGTAGAACCGTGTAACGATGATTATGACAATGAAAAAATGGATAGGAAAATACATAATTTAAGACAATCACTCACAAAATATTTCTCTTAGAAATTTAGAAAATGTTTAAATTATCATAAATATAATCACAAAAATGATTTATTTTTAATTTTATAATTTTAATTTTTTTTTAATTACTTTATCAAAAAATAATATTTTTAGATATCACATAATCGTAAAAAATAAGTTGTAAAGAAAATAATATAATTCAAAAACATTTATTTTTATTTGTCTAATGAATCTTTTCAAATATCACAATATTTATTATCCAACTTAACATCCACACCATATTTATAAGAATTCCAAATAAATTATCTTACCATATCATTTCAATAGATATCCAAGGATAACCTAATCAAACTTATCAAATCATGGCTTCCGGTCCAAATCAAATCAACTCGGCCTCTGATCCAAATTAAATCATCCCTACCTCTGGCCCAATTCAAATTGTAAGAACCAGAGTTTCACGAATACAATAATTTAAATGCCCAAATTAAACTCCAAAATGTTAGGATGAGAATTTGGGATTTAAATATAATTTTTGGACTCAGTAAGACCTTCCAAGTCAGAAAATGTATTTTTTATGAAAAACTATGAAAAACCACAAACCGGCAGTTAAACTGGTTGAACCAGTTTAAGTCTGTCCGATACTGTGCGAGAAAAAGTAAAAACAGGCGAAAACCTTAGAAAAATATTAGAAATAGAAAACCGGGAGTTAGTGTTAAAGGTTTGACCCAAGGTTGGGTCGAACGGGCTAAAAACGCTAACGGGTTGGACCGGGCCCAAGTTGGACCCAAGCCCAACATATATAAGATTCATTTAATGAACCAATCAACACAAACCACACTCAAACACACACACACACCATGCTGAAAGGAAGAGAGGAAGAAGAAACCCTCCATTAACACTATTCACTCTCAATTTCTCAAACTCGTATCTTGAGCTACAGAGCTACGATCGCCGCACCGTTTGCAGCTACGCGTTCCTTGTGAAAAGCTCTACAAAACCCATATAAGAAACTGGTAAGGCAAGCTCGAATCTCTCTCAGTTCTTCTCCTCAAAGTTTTGAGTTTTAGGGTTTTTGGTTAAGTGAAGTTGTGTGATTTTTGGTTGTTTAGGTACACTCTAGCCTTTGATTGATGTTGGTTTTGGCTTCCAAAACTGTTGGGAAAAATAAGAGGCATTGAAACTCTTGTAAAATTTAAATTATAATGAGCCCTAGGTTGATTTGTGATGATTTATGTATATATAGCTTGATTATGGTGAGTTTGGAGCTTGTTGATGCTTGTTGGAGATTCTTGGAGGCTTAGATTGTGATTGAAAGCTTATCTTGGGCTCAATTTGAGATTTTGGTGCATATTGGGGATCGGCCAAGGTATGGTTTCAATTTCCTCTATGTAGTATATAATATTCATGGACACTTAGGCTAGTAACACATAGGATAGGTTTGGATTTATGTCGTTGTTGATGATGGTTGGTTGATGTTGTATGTTGAGATGATATTGCTATGTTAGGAATTAATGATGTTAAGATATGATGCTTGATGATTTTGAATGATTGTATATTGTTGGATATGGATTTAAAACATGAATGAGGTTGGTTATGTGAATTAATAGAGATGAGGTAATGATTGGTGAATGCATTGCTGGAGGATTGATTTTAGAGTCATATATTTGAGATTTGATGGTTGAGAATGGTGATTGGTAACCCTAGGAGGTAATATGTGTTATAGATAGGGGTTTGGTATTGATCTAGCTGGATGTGGCTTGAGAAATTGGTAAATTTGAGTATATGTGAATTTGGCTAAAAAGGGAATTTTGGTGAACTTTGTTCGATCATAACTTTTGCCTCAGTTTCCAAAAATGATTGGAAATTGTTTAAAATTAAAGCTTATTGAAAACCCTTTAAATTTAAATAAAGTTTGTAAATTTTGGAATCTTGTAGAGAAAGTTATGATCATTCAAAGTTGGTGTTAAAAATTTGAAATTTTGCAAAGTTGTAGAATTTCAGGATTTCTGACATGAGCGCACGCACAGCCTTGTGCGCACACACAACCCAGCGGAAATCTTATTTTGTACAGACGCACAGACCTGTGCGTACGCACAGGCAGAAAAAGGCTCTCTACTTGCAGCGTTAGCACAGCTTGTGCGCGCACACATCAATGAAGAATTACGACTTGCGTGTACGCACAGCCCTGTGTGCACGCACAAGTCAAGAAGGGTCATCTGTTGGGGGCGCTAGCACATCCTGTGTGAGTGAACAGACTTTACAAATCTGAGTACCTGTGCGTACCCACACCCCTGTGCATACGCACACTTTCAAAAATCTTCCTGGGCGTGAGCACGTGCACCCCTGTGCGTACGCACACGTCCTGATTTTCAAATTTTAACATGTTTTTCAACTATTTCACCTTACCGAAAAGGTTGTAAGCTTCTATAACACCATTTTAAGGCTTTTGGGCTTAATTTTGAGTATGGGAATATGGGAAATGGGCTAAGGGTTTTAGTTGATATTTATTATGAAAAATTAGCGAATGGAGGTTTAGGTTTCTGGTGTATTGAGGATGGGTTCGATGGAGTGGGAAAGAGGAATGGAAATGTTGAATTGACAGTAGTTGAGATGAGTCGAGGACTTTGAATGAGATGATGGATCCATGTGATATTAAAAATGTTTTCGAAAAACCATTGATATATCATTTGTATATTGAAATTATGAGACGTTATGCGCCCGGCAGGGACGGCAGTTGGATCTCGCCTGTCGAGGTAGCGGCGGCGGCGTAAGGGCGGTAGTTCGTCCTGCTTGCGTTGAGATGTGAGGTCTGTGGCAATAGTATCCCGCTCGCATCCTTTCGGAATCACTATAGTGTGTCGGCATTATATCCGGGATGGTGATCCGAGAACGATATCTCGGGGGTTCCCATTATGATTTCCGAATGGCAACATCTCCATGGAGATGTGTTGGGTGGCAGTTGAACCGACAATGTACTATCACAGCCAATAGGACAGGCATTCATCATGTGCATCTTCTACCTGTTTGTATACTTTTCCAACTTGATATTGTTTGCCTATTTGTATAACATGTCTAATTGCTACTTGAGTTACTTGCTTTATATGCTTCTACCTGTGATTTACTTCCATTGTATATAATTGTGTTTTCTACTAGGATTGAGGAGGTTCGGAAGGCGGTGGCGATGGGATCGCATGGAGGATAGGTTGGTGAAGGCTATGGGACAGCGGTGTTTGGTTAGAATAAAAATCCCCTTAAGATAGAATACCCTGTTTAATTATGTTAAGATTTATATAATTATGCTTATTTGTTTTAGAATGCTTTAAGTATAAATTCTTGTGATGGATATGGAGTCTAAGATTGCTTTTGGCCTCCTGGGGTCTTATATCCTACATCACTGGGCATTGTTACCATACTAAGAACCTCCGGTTCTTATACCATATTTCTGTTGTGTTTTTCAGATGCAGGTCGCAACCCACCTCAGTGAGTTGTTTGGTTGGTGACAGAAGCGGAGGATCCAGTTACCTTTTGGAGTCTTTTTGGTTTATTTTGTATGTGTCTTTCGCTTTTGTATTTTGTTTTGGCCTAGAGGCTTGTATGTGAGAGAGAAAAACTTGTATAAGCCCTTTTAAACTTTAGATTCTGGTTATCTATATATATGGCTAGCCGGCTTAAACTCTGCGAGCCATGGCTAGATTTTTATGATATTATACTATTATCTTTTGTTATATTGTATCTATTTCTATTGCTTTAAGTTAATAGCTTTGTTAGTACATTATGCGCTTTTCAAGTCCTGCTTTTTGAGTTATACCTTTCATCAGGCTTCTAGATAATATTATTTCTTCTATATATTATATGTATGAGCTTAGAACTGTCGCAATCATTGATTAACCTTTGCTTTACGACGCGAGGTAAAGCTTAGGCTAATTAGGGTGTTACACAAATCAACTAGGCCTCTGGCCCAAATTAAATCAATCACCATCAAAATAGAAATTAATCACAAGCACAAATAAAATACAAGGCAAACACATTTAAAGAACAATTACAGCAAGTATCACAATTACCAGTTAAACAGAATTCATCAAATAGGCAAACCAAAACACTTAAGCACACCCAAACAAGGTAAACAAATGCAACATGATGCATGTCTGTCCTACTGGCTATGAGCTCAAGTGCGGTTAAACTGCCATATCCTGATACATCCGATAGCTAATCCGGACAATGTCTCTAGGTTGTGCATCCTAAGAAGAACACAAACAAAGGAGGGTGACTTTCTATAGCAAAGGAGTGTGCCTTTCCACCTTTTCCCAAACTTTGATCATCCATCCAAGCTAAGTCTTTCCTCCTTCAACGAAGAAGACCTCTTCCTCTAAGAATGCCACATGACAAAATTGAGAAGAAGATCACAAATCCCAAGGCAAGGTGGGCAAATGTGAGGGATAGTCTCGATCCAAACCCTGGCAGTTGTATTCGTGGGAGTTCCTAATGGCATTTTTGGTGTGCTACGAGAACTTGCTACTAGGACTAATCCTCATTGCATCGGTGTAGCGCCTACCTTTAAAGAACAAGAAGTAAAATGAGCAGCAAAAGCAAAAAGAAAAAGATACCCCATTAGAGAATAGATGGGTGAGAGAACGAGAGCATGGGTGGAAAACACAGGGGGGTAGACATAGGAATCAAGACAAAGATCCAAGAGTTTAAAACCAAGAAGAGTATCGAAGATTAGAAAATGAGTCTTTCTCTATCTTTGTAGATAACCTTCCTGATGACATTTCAAAGAGGGAGTTGTTTCAATTGTTCAATTAGACGGGAAACATAAACAATATATATCTGTCATGGAAACAAAAAAGTGGTAACATATATATCTTTACGTTCATACGATACACCACGAAGGGAGGCACATTGAAGGCGGTAAGGGAAATGAATCGTATGAGATTGAGAGAAAAGGTTGTGTTTGTGGGGGAAGAGAAATACAGGCAACTGTCAGGTTTGAATGATATGAAGAGAACTGAGATATAAGAAGATGATCGGAACTCTTCTTCTCATCGGCTGCGACATGAGGAGGTTCAGTTAGAGGCTCGGAAGAATACAATAGATCTGAAAAAGGAGACAACAGTCAGAGATCCTTGTGGGAATGGTTGGACAAAAAAGGTGGAAGTGGTTGTGGCAAAAGAAAACTTGGAGTGGCTACAGAGAAGTATCATGGGAGGGACAACAGTTGCTATCAACTTTGACTCGTTGAAGACTCATATTGCAAAAAACTTGGCTCAAGTCACCCAAGTACGAGAACTGGGTGCATATAAAGCGTTACTGACTTTTGATAGTATGTTGAGTATTGAAGAGACATACACATTCAAAATAAATAGCCTATTACAGTTTTTCCATAGTGTTTGGAGATGGGAGGAGTCGGAGTGGAGCAAAACTAGAAGAGTGTGACTAGAATGTTTTGGAGTTCCGTTGCATGCTTGGTCAGCAGAAACTTTTAAAATTATAGGGGGCCAGTGGGGCGAAGTAGTTGGGTGCAATACAATGACGGAATCGTGCAATAGCTTCAGTGTTGGACAAGTTCAAATTGATACCTGTGTTATGGATATAATTAACGAATGGATACACATTACAATAGGAATCAGTGGCTTTGATGTCTTGGTTAAAGAGGCGGGTCGAGAGACATATGGAATGGACTGTTAGTTTGATAGCGATGCGAACAAAGGCACTAGCAGTAAACAACAAAGTAAAAGTACTGCAAGCAATCAAGCGGATGCGATTGCGAAGTCGGTGAGCCAAGCATGCTTACCGGAACACACAAATCTGGTGGAAGAACTGGTGATTTCGATGATGTGGGAGGATAAAGAAGTCAAGGACAGATTGATAATTACAGAAAGTATTTTGAATGAGTGGCTTAATGGAGATTTAAATCAGAATCTTCTAATTTTGGTAACGTCTAATGAAAATAACTTTCATAATGAAGAGAGAGCTGATTCTGGGGAGGGTGCCATTATGAGCAATAATGAAGATTCTGATAAAAATGTATCCTTGATTCTTAATGACGTGCACTGTGGGCCGCAAGGGGGCATGGATTGCTCTTGGGCTATGGATTGCCCTTGGGCCATAATAACTCAGTGGACCAAAGCTAGAAGGCTACTGAGGGATACTTGCTGGTTGGGCCAGGCCAGCTGGAACTGGGTCGGGTGGATAGCAGCAAGATGTTGGAGAACCGACTAACACAGGACACAGGTGCTGCTCTAACCCTGGGAAGGATCACACGGTGAACTGGAGCATGCCGGGAGGGGAACCGAGACCGCCAGGGCAATACGAAGTGAGCACAACCTACACAATTATGTGAAGGCACGATGAAGGGTTGTGCAGCCGCTGAACAGATTGGGAATGGTGGATACGGCAGTGTTGGAGCTGGCCAGAAATGGAACTGTGGAAACCATGGTGTTGTGAACCATTTGAAATTATTCAGCAAGGCCCAGGTAGGGTGAAGGCTGGTGTTGTGGCTGGGAAGGCGGTGAATGTTGAAAGCCGCAATTAGGAGGTATTGGAGATTGATGAAGTTGCAATAATACAGGATGAGATAGAGGTTGGAAGGAGTAGGGGGCGATTACACTGAGTTTCAGGTAGGTAGAGCTCATGATTATGAGGAAGCTGCCGGAGGTAAGGAAGGTTGAATCGGGGATGCCAACGATGATGGGAATGATGGGGATATAGATGGGGAAAATGGATAAAATGGGGAGAACAAGGCTATCAATGTACCTGAAAATAGAAGCTGGGCTAATGAGAAAGTGGTAATTACTGAGGCTGTAAATGGAGGTAGTGGTACGAGGATAGGTCAGAGGATGCTAGTGCAGGGTGGGAATGCAGCTGGGAATATGCAAATAGTGGACTATATTGAGGAAAACGATGAGGAAATTGGCGACAATCAGAATACAACATTGGAAGAGAAAATGTTAGAAAATAAGAGAACATGGGAACTAGCAGTGGAGTCTGGTGCAATTTCGTACAACGAAAAAGACGATATCATGGCCATCTTCCAAGTTCAAAATGATGAAAATGCTCAGAAAAGAAGGTTGGCAAAACAGAAGGCAAAAGCAAGACGGAGCAGACCTAAGAATAACAAAACGGTGTGTAATAATCCTTCAAAATGATCTTTAGTACATGGAACGTTAGGGAGCTAAGGGGTGATGAAAAAATGAGAATGATTAAATACCTTAAGAAAAAATATAGGCTCACATATTAAGTCTGATTGAGACTAAAAGACAAGTTATAACTAAGTTTGATGTAACAAATATGTGAGGGTGTAATAATGTTGGGTGGGAATATGTTGAGTATGACAGTGCATCGGGTGGGTTTTTATTAATATGGGATGAAATGGCTTTTAAATTGAGTAATTGTTATAAAGAAGAGAGAGATGGTTGTGTGCAGAAGGGATGATATTGAAGAATAATTTCAATTGTGCTTTTGTTCTGGTTTATGGTGCTCATACTAGAGAAGAAAAAATTGTTGTATGGGAGGAGTTAAGCTATGCAGCTGGTTTATGTCAGGTCCCTTGTTGTTTTATGGAAGATTTTAACGAGATTGTACAAGTGGAGGAAAGAAAAGATACTACTAGCTTACCAGCATCTGCTGAAGAGTTTAGAAATTGGATTCAAGAAATGCACTTGGTGGATCTGCCGCTTAATGACTGCAAGTTTACTTGGTTCAGACGGCGTTCATACAGTCGGATTGATAGAGTGTTGTTTAGTCTAGAATAGGTTGAGGAGTTTCCTGAGATTCGTCTAAGAGGAGGGCCAAAAGGCTCGTCAGATCATTGCCCGCTGATAGCTGAAGATACAAGGTTGAGATGTGGTCCTAAACCATTCCGAAGCCTAGACTCGTGGTTCACACATAAAGGTTTCATCAGAATTGTTAAAGAGGAATAGAGAGGTTTAGGGGAGATGCATGTTATAGATAAAGTGAAGGATTTAAAGGTTCCTTTGGAGAGATGGCACAGAGACAACTTTGGTGACATGGATAAGAAAATTATGAGGTTTGAGGAAGAGATCAAGAAGATAAATGACGTCGCAAGTAATGGAATATATGATGGAACAGTGGAGGCCAGAAGGAAAGCGCTAGTGACTTGCTATGAGAAGTGGTATGTGAAAAAGAATTGCATTGGAAACAGATGTCACGTTCTCGACTTGTGAAGGACATGGACAGAAACACCAGGTACTTCCACAATATAGCTTCAACAAGAAGGAGGAATAACAGGATTGATGCTTTGGTAATTAATGGAAGACTGGTAAGAAGTCAAGCAAGAATAAAAGTCGCTATCCGAGAGTTCTACAAGAATTTATATCATCAGGAAAAGTCACCTACGGTGGGCTTTAGGGATGGTCTGGTGGAGGTGATAGCTGGAGAGGATGTTGCAGTCCTAGAGGTGTTGCCGTCAGTTGATGAGATTAGAGAGGCGGTATGGGATTGTGACTCATCTAGGGCACTAGGTAGTGACGGATACAACATGAATTTTATCAACAAGTGTTGGGATGAGATTGAGGCTGAGTTCATGACAGCTGTATTGTGATTCTTTCAAACTTCCAGATTACCGACGGACTCTAATATCACATGGGTTGCGTTGGCACCAAAGTTCATTGGAGCAAAGGAGATTAAGGATCTTCGACCAATTAGTATGGTTGGATGTGTGTATAAGGTTGTTTCAAAGGTTCTAGTCAAGAGGATGAGATCAGTTATGCCATGTCTGGTTGGAGAGACTCAGAGTTCATTTGTCAAAGGGCAGAAAATACATGATGGAGATCTTATTGCATGTGAAACGGTACATTGGCTTAAAAGGAGGAAGAAGGAAGCGGAAATAATCAAGCCTAATTTTCAAAAGACATATGATAGGGTCAAGTGGAGATGTGGATATTGTATGTGCTACAAAAGATGGGTTTTGGGCAAAGGTGGAGGGAGTGTGTTATGGAGTGTGTCGACACAACCTCTATGTCGGTTTTGATAATTGGCTGACCAACGAAGCCGTTCAAGATGGAAAGAGGACTGAGACAAGGTAACCCTCTATCTCCATTCTTATTTGTGCTTGTAGTTGATGTTCTACATAGAATGGTTGATGAACCAGTTAGGAATGGCTGGATATCCCATTGTTTGTTGGGAGAGACAATATAGAGTTGTCACACCTACAGTTTGCTTATGACACTGTTTTGTTCTATCTGCTAGGCGAGGAAAGTATTAAGAATTATAAGAGGCTTCTACGATGTTTTGAGCTGATGTCAAGGTTAAGTATCAATTTTGATAAATCCAGTTTGATCCCAATCAATTGTGACCAACAGTGGGTTCAAAGTATGTGCAGCTTGTTGGGGTATAAGGAGGCAGCTCTCCCGGTCCGATACCTTGGAATCCCCTTAGAAGCCAATTCGAAGCTGGTTAAGACCTGGAAGCCAATCATAGATAAAGTGGAGGAGAAGCTAAGCTTGTGAAAATCTAAGATACTCAACAAAGTGGGGAAGTTAGTGCTCATAAAAACAGTACTAAGTAGCCTGCCAGTATATTACTTAAGCTTATACAAGATGCCGAAAGCGGTAGCAAAGAAATTGATTTCCTTGCAGAGAAGGTTCTTGTGGAGCAAGGAGGATGGAAGGAATGACATGGCTTTAGTCAATTGGGATGTGGTCTAGGCTCCAAAAAAGTTAGGGGGTTGGGAGTTGGAAATGCGATGATTCAAAATACTGCACTCCTGTTTTAGTGGTGATGGAGATTCTCTAAAGAGGAATGTCCTTTGTGGAAGAAGATTGTTTGCTTGTGCAATAATCTCTCTCCTAATAAGCTTTTATTTTCCCAGACTTTACCTACTAAAGGGGCCCATGGAAGGACATATGTCCGCTGCAGATTAAGGAGCAACATATAAGAGACAAGATGATAACTGGCTTGTCTATGGAGGTTGGTGATGGCAGAAGAACTCACTTCTGGGAAGATGTCTGGCTCAGTTGTGGACCTTTAAAGGATAGGTTTCCAAGGCTCTTCTCGGTTTCAGCTCAAAGAGGATTTGTCATATGGGTTTATGGTTTCTGGGACGGGTTTGAGTGGATTTGAAACTTCCAATGGAGGCGAGAGCTATTCCAACGGAAGTTGAAACTTGTGAATCAATTACATGATACCTTGAGACCAGTTAAACTAGCTATGGAAAGAGAGGATAGAGTTGTCTGAAAGTTTGACAAACAAGGTATTTTTTCTACTAACTCATTTGTGCAGGTGTTGCAGGCGGAAACACTCCCGGATGGCATAATAAGCTATAGCTTCACCAAGACTATTTGAAAAGGGTTAGTCCCTCCAAGAGTCGAGCTGTTTGCTTGTTTTTTTTTTATCGGTAGGGTGAATACAAAGGAAAGGTTATGTCAACTCGGAATCATTAACCAAGATGAGAATGTGTGTGTGTTATGTAACAAGAATGTTGAATATGTCCACCACTTGTTCCTTGGCTGTGAATTTTCTTGGCTGGTGTGGTGCCTTGGCTATCTAATTTTGGCAGACCATGGTCCATCTCGGGTTCTCTGAAGGAATGCTTTCAAAGCTGGACAGGTGCTACAAATATAAAAGACGAGAGTAAAAAGTGGTTGATAAGCTTCTTCGCTATGGTGTGAAATATTTGGTTAGAAAGGAACAGGAGATTGTTTTAGAATAAAGCAAAATGCGCTAACAACATCATCAACTTGTCGACTCTTAATTACAGGGAGTGGAGGTGTGAAGATCCCTTTAGTTGTTGATGGAAATGTAAGAGATAACACTAATATAAATTATTGTTTCAGATTCTATATAAGGTGTACAACAGGTGTTGTTTTGTTGTTTTCTTATTTGTTCGTTTCACGTTTGTGTTGAGCTTCTTTATTTCAAAAAAAAGAGACCCCATTTGCAAAATATGAATAGCAAGAGCAAAAGCAAAAAAAAAAAGAGAACTATATATAAAAATATTAAATATTGAAGAGTATTTGATAAAATTAAACTTATAAATACGTATTTAATTTTACACCATTAAATCTAATAATATCCAACCGTTCAAATTAAAAGTAATATTAAAAGATTACCGTTAGTCCCAAAGAGAATTGAGACCAATAAATCGGCCAATCTTATTTATGATTACAAGAATGAAACAATGAACATCTCTAAATGTTCCTTATATATTTGTATATGAATTTGAAATCTATTTGGTTTAAAATCTCACATCCTATTTAATAGTGAAAATGAGTATTTTAACGTTATAATATTTAACAAATGAGAAAAATTAGAAGATAAATAAAATTTTGTTTTTGGTTAGTTAGTCAATAATATTTAAAAATGTGAGCTAAAAATATTATTAGACTATTAGACTAAAGACATTATATTAACGACTAAAAATACTAGTAAAAAATAATAAATTCTAGCGACTCTTAAACTTTTATTTTAACAAATATGTTTAAATAATATGAGTGAAGAGTGCTAGAGAACTAGTAGATCTTGTGATTTATAGCCATCAATTAATTATCATTAGTATTTTTAATGGTGTGAGATTACTTCTAATGATATAAGTTTATTCTTTTTTTGTTTTTTTGTTCATTAAGTATCGACCAAATTTTAATAAAAATGTTGTACCTAAACTTTCTCACTAACTCATTTGCTACCGTAAAAAATGGCTTAAGCAGCCTTGTTGATGTTAAGCATAATGAAATTACTTAAATGTAACTCTAGATATACACAAAAGGATCAGAAACTTATAATGAACATAATTCACAGTTAGGTTCACATTAAAAGACTTCAAACTTATACACAAAGAAACCATGGATATTTGAAGCAGAAAAAAATGATAATAAAAATAAATAAAATAGGAACAACTCTTGCTAAGGAAAACTTGCATAATCACAATATCACATTATTGAAACTATTACTATTTGAAAGTAACTTTACTATTGGATGATGATGGAGAAATAAACATAGATGCAGAAAAATTTGTGTTGCTGCTGCTACTAATTGGGTATGTGTGTGAATGATTACTGCTTCCTTGTTGATCATTTGCTGAAGATCCATTCAGAATCATGTCAACTTTCATATACTCTCCTCTTTCTTGCCTAATTTCTTTAAGCATTGCTGCTACATCTTTCATGGTTGGCCTGTCATCAGGGCTTGGATTAACACACAAGAAAGCCACACCTAATGTCTGCAGAATCTCCTCAAGTTCGGATTCCGGCCGGACACGAAGGCTCTCGTCGAGGACTTCCTTTCCGCCTCTCTTTTGTCTCACCCAATCAACAATGTGGACTCCTTCTGGTATTGTTGGATCAATTGGTTGCTTCCCTGTTAGTACTTCTAGTACAACAACACCATAGCTGTAGACATCACTTTTCTCTGTTATTTTCATCATGTAGCCATACTCTGCAGGTCCCACCAAGGATTTATGTAAGTAAGCCATGATTTGTTACTAGGAAAATGTTATATCTTCATAACAGATTAAAGAAACAAAATCATAACCAACAAAATTATGTTCGTAACAAAAGTATCCATGAAAAGAACAAAACATTCACTTGGTATACCAAAAGCACTTGATTTGTTTTGAAAGATCTATCCAAATTGTCAAGGATATTATCTTTCATGTGTAGTTTTTCATAGGATTTGAGTTTAGGGCTATACTCACATATAGATATATATATATATACCCTTTTATTCTGTATCAGAGTGTCTTTTTTGAGTTGTTAGAGATAGAATCATTAATGTTAAATTTTTGGAATGAGTAGTTTTATGACATAGTATCAGAGCTCTATGGCCATAAAGTTTAGAGTTCTTGCTAGTAAAATAATCTTTCGTGGGTAATTTTAGCATTTTACTTGTTCATATGTGTGGAACACTATGCCCATTTACACATCAACTACTTGAATAGAACATTGATGCTTAAATTGTGTCCACTAATAGGACATGAAATATGAGTTCACACCTCCAAGAAAAGCTAGCGTACACATACACATTGTTAGTTTCTAAGGCAAAAAATGCAATAAGAAAAGCTATCTAAAATACAATTGGGTATGTGACATTATTTCTTCAATTATATAACTATTTGCTTGTTTGCTTCTTGGTTATTGTAACAGTCTCTTCCTAATTATATGGCTTAAGTGTTATTGAACTAAATATGTAATGCTCACAAGTTTGTAAGCCATAGATTGTTACTATGTGTGTATCTAAGCCTACAAGGTGTAAATACATTCAACAACAGTTGTGACATACTCTTCCTAACAAAAGTAATCAAACTGACATGAAAAGTTCAAAAAATTTGGATTATAGTACTAACCAGGAGCAATGTAGCCATAGGAACCAGCCAATGTACTAGAAGATCGTGCGAAATCGCCATCATCCACAAGCTTGGCGAGTCCAAAATCAGCTATATATGGTTCAAATTCAGGGCCTATGAGGATATTATTGGCCTTGATGTCCCTATGAACAATGGGAGGAACACAATCATGATGCAAGTAAGCCAAGCCCTGCGCCGCGCCAAGTATAATCCGGTATCTGATATCCCATTCCAGGCAGTTACTTCTTTCATGGAGTAGATTTCCAAGACTCCCATTAGGCATATAGTCATACATGAGCAATCTTGTGTTTCTGTTCCAGCTGCAGCCCAAGAACCTCACTATGTTCTTGTGGCGAATCGAGCCGAGTGTCTTCACCTCGGCCGAGAAGGAATCGCGAACTCCACAGTTACTCGCCGGCTTGTCACTTTGGCAGTCATATCTTGAAGCCATTGTCGTTGGCCAGAGCTTCTTCACAGCGATGACATCGCCGTTTTCCATTTCGGCTTTGTAAACAACTCCTGAACATCCCTTTCCAATTATGTTGGACTCTACCAAACACTTCAAGACTTGATCAACCGAGAAATTGAGCTTTTGGAACGGCGTAAAGTGCCACGGCAACGAGTTTCCTCCAATCTCAGAATCATTGCC
Organism: Arachis duranensis; assembly: GCF_000817695.3. Classification (NCBI taxonomy): domain Eukaryota; kingdom Viridiplantae; phylum Streptophyta; class Magnoliopsida; order Fabales; family Fabaceae; genus Arachis; species Arachis duranensis. The sequence goes on along the minus strand of NC_029773.3, from coordinate 71,821,149 downwards.
ATCTTGAGCAACTTTCCTCGCTCGAATGATTGTCGCGATTCCAAATATTGCCAATGCAACAATCAAAGCGCTTAGAAGTCCGATTGCGAGTTTGATTCTCTGTGACCTCTTGGAATTAGTACTATGCAGCATTGTTGTCATTGCAGCATTACTGATGAAGCAAGAATCATGGCCGTTGGGACACAAGCCTTGATTCCCTTCGAAATCCGTCGGCAATAACTGGCGGAATAGCTTGCTGTCCGGTAAATAACCGGAGAATTTATTGTATGAGATATTCATAGAAACAAGATTTTGAAGCCCTGCAAATGCTAACAAGTCTCCTTCAAGCAAATTATGCGAAATGTCCAAAATAGACAACTTATTCAAAGCCGAAATCTGAGGCGGAACTATTCCAGACAATGCATTGTGACTCAAGTTAAGAGCAATGTCTAGCGCTTCGATTTCGAATAGTTCTTCTGGTATGCTTCCTGAGAATTTATTGCTGCTAAGGTCTAAAAGCTGAAGACCAGAACACCGTCCAATCGAAGAGGGAATCGATCCGGAGAACGAATTTTGCCTAACAATGATTCTAAGCAGAGAAGCCAGTTCGCCAATGTTCATCAAAAACTCGCCGGAGAAATTGTTCATCGAGACATCCATGACTTCAATCCTTGTAAGAGAGGATAAAGAACTCGGCAAAGCGCCGGAAAGCGAGTTATTGCTAAGGTTGAGCATTTGAAGTTCCTTGCAGTTACCGATATTCTCTGGTACTAACCCTGTAAGATGATTTTCAGAGAGATCAAGGAAGCTGAGGTTGTTAAGGAATCCAATTTCACTTGGAAGCTGGCCTGTGATTCTGTTTTTAACGAGCCGGAGGCGAACAAGGGAGCTGCAGTTACCAATCTCTGCTGGAATTTGGCCGGAGATTTGGTTCGAGATAAGGAGAAGCTTTGTTAAGTTCTGAAGCTGAAACAAACTTGGAGGTAATCCACCAGTGAGTGAATTGTATGATAAATCCAAAGCTTGAAGGCTTCTACAACCGCCTAACGCCAAAGGAATCGCTCCTTCGAGCTTGTTCTGCCATGCAAAAAAAACTTCAAGCATCTCTAGTTTTCCGATCTCCGGTGGAATTGAACCGGAAATCTCATTTGTATCTAACTGCAACTGAACAAGGTTCGTCAAGTTTGAAAGGACTTCAGGAATTGAACCTGAAATGTTGTTGTTACTCAGCATAAGCTCTTCGAGGTTCGAAAGATTCCCCAAACTTCGCGGTATTGTTCCTGAGAGAGAGTTCAAGGAGACATCAAGAATCTTCAAGCTTATGCAGTTTCCAATTTCTTTGGGTATGCTGCCAAAGAAACTGTTCTGCCATAGCAGCATCTTTTCAAGCTTCTGGAGCTTCCCTAACTCCTTCGGAATCGAACCGGAGAGATCGTTCTCATAAAGAAACAAGTTCACAAGCTCAGAACAGTTTCCAATCTCAGCTGGAACCTCACCGGAAAGCATAGTACTATAAATTGAGATAGTTTGAAGCATGGATAGTTTTCCCAACGAAGAAGGTAACGAACCCGAAACCTTGGTATCTGCAAGGCCTAAAACGGTTAGATTATTGCAGTTACCAATAGCTTCTGGAATCTTCCCAACAATGTCCTTGTTCCCTCCAGCTCTTATCGTTTCAAGATTCAAAAGGCTTCCAAGCTCAACTGGAAGCTCGCCGCTGAGGCTATTATCGAAAACATTGAGATTCTTCAGGCTAACACAGTCACCAATCTCCTTTGGGATTGGACCTGTGAGCTGGTTTGAGTTTAAGGTTAAGTTTTGAAGGTTCTTGAGGTTTCCAATGGTCGAAGGAATGGAACCAACAAGAGCATTTGAGCTGAGATCAAGAACAGAAAGCGAAGCGAAGTATCCGATATCCGGGGAGATAGGTCCGGTGAGATTGGCACCGGAGATGACGAGTTTTCGAAGAAAGGGAAGGGAAGAAGAGAGGTTTGAAGGAAAAGGAAGGGCTAACTGTATAGCTTGAATGTTTATCTCTATGACGTGGTTGTCTACGGAGCATTTGACGCAGGACCAGTTGCATGGTGTAGGGTCTCGAAGGTTCCAGTCTGAGAGTGGTGAAGGAGTTTTGGAGGAACCGTTTTTGAGCCATGAAAGCAAAGCTAGAGCTTCATTATTATTATTGTTTGAAGAGGAAGAAGAAAGAGGAGGGTTTGTTAGTGTGAGAAAGAGTAAGAAGAGATGGAGAAGAAGAAGGTGGTTGAGAGATTGCCTCGGCATTTGGTGGTGGTGGCTCAAGGCTTGCCTCGGCATTGGCATTGGCATTGGCATTGACATTTGCCTCAAAACTCCAGCCATGGCAAGTCTCTAGTATTTGCATACTGCGTATATTGCTCGCTCTGTCCTCAAACCTCCTTTTTGGAGAAATTATTGGGACACCACTCTCTTTTTTCGTGTATATATATATATATATATAGTTTTAGGGATGAACTAACATGTACTCTAAAGACACATGATAAACTTAACTTAAAATTCTTATAATACTCTTACTCTTTTTTTATTTCAAACCAAATCCTAATCCTCTCATATATACTCTTACTCTTTTTTTTATTTTAAACCAAATTTTAATTCTCTCCTAACACACACCCCGCTGAAAATGAAAGAAAGAAAAAGAGAAAGAAAAAACACAGAGGGAGAAGAAAGGAAGAAAAAGGAGAGAAGCAGGATGATGCCAATGGGGGCATGCCGTTGTTGTTGTCGTCGCTGTGGCTGTGCATGGAGGACTGTCGCCGTCGCTGAGGGAAGTACGAACAAAGAGAAGAGAACGCGCAGAAGAGAGAGAGGCGCAATGAATAGAGGAGGGAGGTTCCGTCGCTGTTGTTCCCAATAGTGTCGCTGTTGTTGTAGGAGGGATGACGTTTCCACACTTTCTTGTCTTGAAGGAGATGATTTTAAATTGCTTTCGCATTCTGGTTTGTTTTGCCCGATTTCTTTTGCTGGTGTCCGAGTTCTATAGTGATGACTTGTTTATTTGTATTTGTAGGTATAACTTTTATGTCACGATCTGTAATTGTCAACATGTCGTCAAAGGTTCCGTCTTCTTTGTTGTCTTGTGTAGATAATATTATCTTTCTTCCTATTTCTGTAGTTGACAAAGAGTTTATTAATGTATTTCGTAGACACCATAGGATATGTAAAAATAGGAAAGATAAGAGGAATTATGAGTTAGTAGTACCAGACCCTGAGGAGAGAGTGTACTTCCCTCATTTAGATAACTTGAAACGCCTTTTTTCTATGCATATGATTGCTTTTTTACGACATTAGGCATCAAACTCCCTTTTTCTAATTTTGAAACAAACATCTTTTGGTCTTGTAACGTCGCTTCTACTCAACTTCACTTGAGTTCGTGGACTTTCCTCAAAATATACCAAATTTTGTGTCAACAACTTGATGTCCGACCATTTTTTAAGGTCTTTTTCACCTTTTTATCTTGACCAAATCCGTATCTTCGAAAGAGAAGTTGTCTTGATTTTTCTTTCATGCTATTTAGGGTAGGAAGGTTTTATTTTAATTTAATTACTAAATTAATAATTTGATTATTTGTATTAAAAAATTACAAAATTTTTTATTTTAATTTAATTATTACAAATTTTAAGTCACTCAATATTCGAAGAGTATTATTTTAAAATTATTTTTACTTGTAAAATTATTTATTTTTTGTCATATTTCTAACAAAAATTAAAAATAATTTTATTTTAATATAAATGTCATTATACAATTTTTATGGTAAAATTTTTTCTCGTCCCTTAAAATTTTTTTTCAAACTCCGCTACTGACCGTAATTAGGGGTGACAACATACACTATATTCGCGGATACACAACCGATCAATCCGGTCGGATAGGATTGTCAATCTGATCCACAGCGACTAGAATTTTCGTGCGGATCGAGTCAAATTTGGGTTGAGTCTCAACCCTACCTGACTAACCCGCACCCTATATATGTATATGTTATATACTTATATAAAAATATGTTTCAACTAGATGTTGAACTAAATACCTCTTACTAAATATAAAAGATCCTTAGTCATTAAGAGAAGATCATTAATTAATAATTTTTTTTACATAAAAATTGTTATATTTTAAATTATCATCAAGTTATGTAGTAATGTTGAATATTTTTGGTAACCTGTAGGTGGAGTTTGGTAAAGTTAGAATTGAGATATTCTTAACCCGCAAATAGAATAAGGTTGAATTTATATAAAAATCTCAACTCATGAATAAAATTAAGATTGAATCTAAACTCTATCCTACTCTACCCATTGACGCTCCTAACCATAATCATCTTAATAAACATGGCCGTTATAAACTGCACCTTATAAATAGATTACAAAAATGTGATATTTGACGTTTGTGCCAAAGTGAACTTGAAGCCACTCATTCGTTCAATTTCAATTTTAATTTTCATGAAAGTTATTCTTCGGGCAAAACAATGTTAAGAACACAGCATTCAGCATTCCCATGGTAGGATTTTATGGACTATTTATTTGGGTGAAATATTACTTTTATCCATATTTAGTAAGTTTTAATCGTATTTCTAAAGTTCTAATCATTTTATTTTTCTATCACAATTTTAAAAAGGGCTCAATTCAGTGAGGTACTGGAGAAAAAACATAGCGAAATTCGATTTAATTTATTGTAATCGATTTGTTAATATATTTGTTAATGTATTTTAAAACACAAGAAAATCGGTTATCAAATTATTTATCTGAGCTATAAAAAAAAATTTAACAAAAATATAAACAAATTTCATTCTCTTTTTTACGTTGAGTAATACATAGAGTTACTTCTGATATAACTACAAAAATAGAATGTGTAGATAAATCTTATTCATGAAGCTTCTATTGAAATAAAATTCACAAGAAAAAACACTTGTCATTAGTTGATTATTACTTATTAGGGACATTCCAAAAACGTTTCAAATTAAGTTTTGAATTAGTGAACTAAACTATGCCAGTAACTTGTCAAAATTTATTCTAGAAATTAAAATTCAGATCAATGATTAGACTATTTTTCAAAATCAAAATAAAAAATTCTAAAAAATTCAGAAATATGAAAAAAATAAACAAAAAAATATGTAAAAAATATTTTTATTTAAAAATAATATTTTTACATTCTCTGTGATATTTTTCCTAGACTTATTCTATTCAATATATAAATGAGGGAAAATATTTTTATTTTAAGAAAATTTGCTTGATTTTATCCACCAAAATATAAGAATAGAAATAGATAGTTTAAATATATATTTCCTCTGATCTGTGCTATCTCATTATTTTTTTGAGACATTTAATTTATTAAATAGTACAAATGTATTATTAGGAGGAAATGATGTTT
>NC_029773.3:71806648-71815720 GCF_000817695.3 Arachis duranensis | reverse complement strand
TCGTTTACCCAAAAAAAAAAAAAAAGAAGAACGTTTTTCTCTTCACTCTTCTCGAACCTGTTGAGAGTGCAGCCAATGACGGTGCAGAAAAAATTTCTATAATTCCATGATAGTTACATTCTTTGTATTGAAGCAAAAGGAATAGGAGGGAGACAAAGACATGAAGATTTTTATAAGATTTTTGGAGTCAGAACACCATCACCACCACTTACCTCGCCTCGGGGTTCTGTTCTTTTGGCCAATTATTTTTTATTTGCCTGCTGCTTTGAAATTTGTAAACCTTGTTTGACACTAATTATCAGATAGCATGTGTTGTTGCATTGTTTTCCTCAACACTAGTCACTACTACAACTACTAATAGTGTCTGTGACAATTATATACAATATTGGTAAGGTAATGGTGTTGGTAACCGAGCTTGTTCTTTATTTTTTGCTTTGCTTTCTGGCACTTTGCTACTTGTTTTCAAAGTTTCCCATTCAAAGCAGATTCCCTCATTTTTTAATTTAGAGCAAATATTTTTGTTTTTTATTTTAGGAACCCAAGTATTTAATTTGTTTCCAAATGAGGATGGGCCGTTGGATACCCTTTATGATAATTTTCTTCCGCAAAAACATAATATTCCCATAATATATACCTCACTACGCATAATTGCATATACATTGGGGATAGACAATATAATATTTCAACATTAAAAAGGAAAAGTAAAATACAGAGTTATTAGTGAAACATAATTATATTTCTGAAATATCACACGACGATCAATTTAGTCTTTAAGAAATCAGATATCTCACATTAGTTTGTGAAACATACGATCATAACTTCATAAGATGATGACGAATTATGTTAACTATCATGTAATATGATGACACGATATATTAATATTATGTGTTACAAAATGATCAAATAAAATTTATATCTATAAATATGTCATTTGACATATAAATTTGTGTAAAATTAAATTAATTTTTGAAAATATACTTTCATTCATAAAACTTTAAAAAGTGAGTAAATTAGTACTTAGACAAAGAAATATCTCTTATTTTTTTCACAATCTTAAATTTTTTAATATTTTTTATCCTGCTAATTTTATTCCCATTTATTACACCTTACCAAATAATATATTATTAATTTTATATACTTTTTATGTCTCCAACAATTATAAATATAGTTATAATTATTCACAAAATAATCAATGATTAAATTATTACAAAAATACTTTTCCATTCAAATTCTTATATTTTAATATTTTGAATTTCCTTTTGTAATAAAATTTTTTTATTTAAACATTTTTATGAAATGATTATCGATATATACTAAAAAAATTAATTTTCTTGGATCTCACATCATAAATATAGTAGTTGTTTTAAAGTTTTAGACATTTGGACCTTTTTGAATTATAGAAGTATTCTTAGATTAAACTTAGATCAGTTAATAATAAAATAAAACTAAATTGATGTTAATTTTAATCTATTAATTAACAGAAAATTTTTATCATATTTTTCTAATAACTTAATCTTTGATTATTTTGAGTAATAATTTTAATTTATATCCATAGTTGTTAGAGGCATAAAAAATATATAAAACTAATAATATATTATTTTCTATAAAAATACTATTTGTATACTAAAATCAACCATTAATGTATTGAATTTGTGTATAAATATATGTGTAATTTAATTTATTTTTAATCTGTATTTATATTTTAACGTGTATTTTATACTAGTGGCTAATTTTGGTGGCTGATTTGACGTACATGTAGCATTGCTCTATTTTCTATTATTCTATGTAGAGAGCATGTTGCTTGGTAAGGCGTAATAAATAGAATTAAAATTAGTAGGATTAAGAAATATTCAAAAACAAATTATAAAAAAAATAAGAGAAATTTACTTGAGAACTAACGTGACTTACTTTTTAAACTTTTAGGGATGAAAAATTGAAAATGATTGACATATGTATTTTCAAAAGCTAATTTAACTCTACATAAATTTACGACATATTAGATGTCACATAACACTTAATTTGACTTATGATTGTATTTTTCAGGACTAATTTGAGACATCTAATCTTTTGAGGATTAAATTGATTCTACCATAATCTTTTAGGAACTATATTTTTGACAATTAATATGTAAAATATGTATAGATATATAATTATTTAATTTACTAGTGAAAAATAAAAATCTAGAGTCTAAAACTAAGTTGCACGAAATATCAAAGATAAACAATGTAGGATTGTTCAAGGTATAAATATCTTGGTCTTCCCAACTAGTAATCTCAAATTTGAGTCATGGAAACGAAAAATTATTTGTGGAAAGGCTTCTTTGCCTTTTCTGAGAATTCAACATAGTATACAGTATACTCAATGCTCGGATAGTGCTTAGTGCATATTCACATGAATCTCAGTTTAAGATAATTAAAATAAATAAAATGCTCCTTATTCACTTAAAGAACAGAAAAAGCTCAAGAAACAGAAGGAAACTTGCCTTCAGTGGAAAACAAAAAATTACATCACCATAGATTATTAACTAATATTAAAAACTGAAGACTCCAGGTACTAAAACACCACTCTAAACATAAGGCTAAGGGGCAAGTTAAGTAGAAAAGCCCAGTCGCAAGCTATAACAGTATGAATTCTGTCTTGTTCTCTAATGTTCTTCAATGGTAGGAATATGCAACATACCACATGAAACAATGTATATTTCATCCATTTTACATTTAGAAAATAGTAGGAATGATTTTGAATGTGAAGTGATTACTCAATATCATTATTATGGATGATATTGAAACATTTATTAATTACACATAGCTGAAAATTATTCATATGGATCTATCATTTTTTTTTTCTTTCAAATTCTTTAGTCTTCCATACTAATGATACACCTTAGTCCCTCCCCTCTCAACATTAGATCAAATGCCTTGTTGATTTCAGAGAAAGGAACTCTGTGGGTTATAAACTTGTCCAATTCCAATTTCTGCAAAGTAATCAAAGGAAAATGATCAAAAGGGCGTTAGAGTCCTTTCAACTAGTCCAAATGTTATATCAAGAGGTTAACAGAAGAAATGTTTTTGAGTATAGCCGTAATCATATTTTGAGCCGACATACCACCCATTTACTATTGAACAGGATATGGACCCGGATTAACCAGTGAACGAGTGATATGACGGCTCGCTCTAATTACAGTTATGATGACTTTGTTTAACTAACACAGTTATTGTAACCGTTATAAAATGTAATCACCTTGTTCATATACATATCGACCACAGATGGAAGATCGGTCCTGGGCTTGTAATTTCCAAAGAAAGTTCCTTTTAGTGTTCTTTCGTTGAGCAAATTAATGGGCTTGGTCATGAAAACTGCATCCTTAGTTGGAACTCCAACAAGCACAGCAACACCCCATCCCTACATAGTTCATCAAAATATGATTAGATACTTAATCTCATTCAGATTGCAGTTCTACACTTCTTATTAAAAACTCAATGTATGACGTGAATAAAGAAAAAAGGAAAATCTTGTTCTACAACACATATTCTTTAATGTGTTGATTTCTCAACTGAATATAACATTTTTTTGTAGCCAGAACAAAATATGAATTTGTTAAAGGTGACATTTGGTTATTTTCCTGAGGTAAAAGATACAGAGAGGTCAACAAAACATGTTTGAAGGTAGATACGAAAACAAAAACATAAAATTTTGCCTATCTCATAATTTTATTAAGATAGCGTTTAGTTATTGTCTTGGGGTTAAAGAGAAAGAGATGTTTGGGACCCAAAATATGTTTGGAGAAAAGGATAAAGGCAAAATATTATCACTAATTTTGTTTTTTAAGAGAATTTCTATACTTCCAACTAGAGAGGCACAAAAAAGTGTTAGGACTGCAATAGCCCGCGTAAAACTGTGTGACATCTTTGGATCCATGAAAGGTTGTATTAGGCCTGCGACAGTGAATCTAAAACTTCGTCGCATCCCCACCAGCTAGGGAAAGGCTTTGTTTAGGTTCAGGTTCAGGTTCTTTATCTTAAAACCGCAAGGATGTGGAAGAGATCTCTGTCTTATCCTACTATCAACGTCCTTTCTTTCCCAAGACAAAAGGCAAACACTGCCTATAAGATCCAAAGTTCCATATTTTTGTGTTTCTATTTAACCAAGTTTTTGTAAGATTGCTTGTCAGTAATGGCTTACGTCATGAACACATTCAAAAGCAGATATCATTGCGTTAATGTTTCCAGTGCACTCTATACTTCGATCAACTCCTCCATTGGTCATTTCCGCAATCACCTGGCATTTAGAACAATAACTTCAGAAAACCAAGATAATGTGAACAGTGCATATACTGAAACATTAGATGAAGAATTATATACCTGTTGAACTGGCCTATCATAGTCCTGTGGATTCACAAAATCGGTTATTCCAAATTTTTTTGCTAGCATCAAGAAAGTTTAACAAACACAAAAGTTCAGGTTGTGTATTTTACAATGAGCCGCTTAAGAGCTTAGTAACATCATTATAGAATTTTAGTGAGGTGAAAAAGTTAGATGCTACCTTCTTCAAACCTGTTTGGGTTCAAATCAATTCCAATAATTCTAGATGCACCAGCAATTCGGGCACCCTCAGCAGCCTAAAATAAGAGAACATACACAAATAAATAGAACAGAATTTGAAGTATAATACTTCCTCTGTTTCAGTAAAACTGTCAAAGCAAAAAATACATATATTAAGAAAAGTAACAACTAGATCTTAGTATGTATAAATTTCTTTTAGATGAAATTTCTTCTAAATAAGTAAGCATATGTACTTTATTTAATCATCACAATAAAATTAAGGGTGTTTTGGGCGAGGAAAAAAAAAGCTAATAATGTTATTTTGATATTAAAAATGAACAGTTATTCTAAAACTTCACTTTTTATTGAAACTTGATAATATGTTGAAACCGATGGAGTAACAAGAAACTAAGTGGTAGAATCAACATGAGAGTTGGAGTGAATTTTTAAACATACAGCAAGTCCAACAGCTCCAAGACCAAACACTGCCACTGTAGAACCCTTCTTTGGTTTTGCTACATTCAAAGTTGCTCCCAATCCTGTGTTTTGCGATCAATTTTCGACAAAATTCGTTACTAAGACTTAAACCTGAAATCAATATGGAAAAGTTGACATAAGAGTATAGGATTAAACCTGTTGAGATACCACAACTGAGGACACATACTTTATCCATTGGTGCCAGTGGATTGAGCTTTGCCAAGCATCCAGAATGTATCACAGTGTACTCACTAAACGTGGACGTGCCAACAAAGTGGTTTATTGGCGTACCATTAATGGAAAACCTGCTTTTACCATCACTATGCATGACTCCTCTCTCTGTATCTATTCTCAGGAGGTCACACATGTTGCTTTCCTCGGATTTGCATGAGCGCATTCACCACATTCACCGGTGAATACTGGAAGCACATGATCCCCAACCTGCAAGTCTGTGACTCCTTCTCCAACACTCTCCACAATTCTGGTGAAATAAGTACTAAACTCAGCAATTCGTAATGAGCCGGACTAAATCACAAAGTTGTTGCTATCTTCAATGTTTAAGTGCAACTTCTAAAGTGCAGGTTTTGGATTTAACAAAATACAAATACCTATATGGGGATACAAGCATCTAAACTATAGGCGAGAAAATCAGGGATTTTATATTTAAGATAAAAATATATTATAAGTCTAAAGCAATTTATTTTTTATCAATTATTCAAATGCTATACTCTAGCCTAATCCTTAAGAAAATAATTATCATTTGTCTTCTAGTTCTATGGAAAAAAATGGTTGTTAAACTTAAACCTATACATCTAAACTGATCATTTTCGACATCTTAATGAGTCGGGGGTCCATTTCTTTGTTTCAAGTTTCAACATAGTTACCAAAATCCCTGTTCTTCAACCATATGTTACTAAAAATGCAAAAAACAACATACTTCTAAATTAACTACACAGAGACAGATATACCGAAATGACATACCCAGCAGCCTCATGGCCGAAAATTCGGGGAAACAATGGAGTTTGTCCCTGAAAGACCAAAGCATAAAAAGAAATGACAAAATGCAGAACTGAATTCCAAATTGTTCAGTAATACTTTGTATGTTTCATCTATTGATAAACACAACTGTATAACTTCACTCAACTATTCACAAACCCTAATGAACTCCATTGACTAGTAAAATAGAAGACAAATATGGTACTAAAATCAACATTTTGTAGACACAATCAAGAATGCAACATAAACATTGTTGTTACTATAACCACTGAAATTGCATCAATGCAGAAATTTCAGCCATGCCAACCAATTTTTCCAACAAGTTTCCACAGTAACAACAATGGAATTGCAGTTATATCAGTCAAATTTTCACAGTTTTCGGTAAATTGCAGTAATTTCAATGCTATATCAGCCAAAATTTCCAACAATATCCCACAATTGCAGTAATTACAATGAAATCACAACCCTAATTCAAGATCACTATGTTTGGAGCAAGTGATTATAGAACATAAACAAATAATCTAGCATGATAATAGTTGAAGAGCCAAGAAATGAAAAGCAAACCTTGGCCTCCCAGAAGTAGAGATCAGTATGGCAGAGTGAGGTATATTTAACCTTGATCCTCACTTCCATGGCCTGTGGCGGAGCCACCTCCACTTTTTCTATCACCAGTGGTTTCCCTGCTTCCCATGCAACAGCAGCTACAAATGCACCCCAAAAATATAACAAAATAAATAAATAAATAAAACAATATTATTATTTTTATGCTGTATTTTTTTTATTGGAAACAATCCTATTCGAGAATAGAGAAATTTTAAAAGAGAGATAACTCTCCTACAACCAGTAGCTTCATACGCGGGAATCGAACTGATACCAAAGGTTAATTAAAAACCGAAAAAAAAAAACAGTTACTCTAATCACCGTTGTTAAAAAATTCAAATGTCAGCAACAGTTGATGTTTGGAACTGGAAAATTAAAACGAACGAAAGAAATAACAAAGAAAACTGAGTAATTGCTCGGTGCTATCATCAAACCATGGAGTATAGTTTATATGATTTTGATACCTTTGCAGGGAATGACGAGACCAGAAGTGGTGGACATGTTGTTAGTGAGAGGTGGTGATGATGACGAAGATGCACAAGAAAACTGAGAGAAAAATCTTTGTGAAAGAAAAGGCCTTGAACGTTGCACAAGAAATTGATACATCTTTGTCATATATATTTAACAATTAGTCCAAAACCAGTGGCGAGCGTAGAAAGTGTCAATTCATTTGTGGTCCCTATATGGCTATATGTGACAATTGACAATTATGATAAAGTACGTTCATGCATATACATATATATGAGTTCTGCTAGAGAATTTAGCAGGAGGGTAGCCAAGTGGACTTAATTAGTTAAAAAATAAATTTGTTATAAAAAAATGATTTTTTATTATCTTAATTTTTAAAATTTTAAAATTAAAAATAAAAGAAAATTGATTTAAATTGATTTATATTGTAGTTATATAAACTAGTAGTTCAACATGTACCAAATAGATAAAAAAATATTTTTTTAATCTTATATTAAACATCTTTAATTATTTTTTATTTTATTATTATTTTAAAATTATTAACTTTTGTTTTAATTATATCAACTTATTATATCATATACTATTATTTTTTTTATTATTCTTTTTATATATATAATTATTATTGTTTTATATTATTATATTATCTTGTTTTATTCTCTTCCACCATTAAAAGTGAAGTAGTTACACAATTCTCTCGAGTCAATACAGAATTTATAAAACATGAGTATATAACTGATTACGTAATGTTAGATTATAAAAACAGAAATAAAAAAAATTAGATACCAAATCCTCCGTATCTCCATTATATATTGGTATAGGTAACCATAAATTGAATTAACCTCTTTCGTCAATGCTAATACTCAATAACAAGATAAGGTGACTACCCACCTATTTTGGAGGATTGCAGCTCCTAGATATTCGTGACGTTGGAGGATTCAGAGACTTTTGCTAGTTCTTGCAATGTTTAAGTACTGGGTGCTTTAAAAATATCTACCAATAATTAAAAGTTATATATAAGTTTATAAAATATGTATAAAATATTTTTCAAAAATTATTATATTTTTTAATAACAAAATAATTTATGTAATTGTCCAATTATATATATTTTTAAATAATTATTTACGTAATTAATATAAAAATAATTATTTTTTATTAAAGTTACGTTGCATAATTGAATGTGTATATTATTTTATGTGTTTATTATGGTCATGGTGCATAAAATTTTGGTGTATAATTTGCCAAAAAAATGTTAATTTTTAATTTAAAATATAGAAATTAATAAATTTTAAATATTTAAAATTTATTATAAAAAATAAATTTGATAATTTAATATACAAATGATAAATACCAAAAAATAACTATTATTTTATGTTGAGAATATATTAAAATTAAATTCATTATTTTAAAATATGATGTTTATGCAATTTAAGCGTTTATAATTTGTACTAATTATCATAATTAGTTATAACTGAGGAATTTAATCTCTAAAATTTATGTGATCCAATCCTTGTGACTGTAAGATGCCAAACCCAACGTTGCAGCCTTGCAAGCGCACTTATAAAAGAAGTAAAAGCAAAACAATAAGAAAGGAAGCACATAGGTTGATCACTCGATTGGGAATGAAGCACGAAAAGAATAATTGTTGGTCCCTTTCTATGGGCTGTCCCAAATGCCAATAGGCAACATGTTTAAGGTTCTTTAAATGGCTTACGAAATCTGTGGATTAGAAAATAAAATCGTACTCTATTGAAGTTGGGAAAATGGACAAAACTATAAATGAATTTTTATACAGTAGATAGATGTATATTTTAATTAATTTTTTTAATGAGTCATTTATACACACTAATATACTTTTTTTTATTTCTAATCTTTCATCACTTGAGTAATTTTTTTGATAATAGTAAAAGTCAAGTAACATGTTATTGTATGATGTGATCATTTTAGATGATATAATAAAAAATAAAATTATTAAATTTATTAAAATAGAATTATT
>NC_029773.3:71804902-71805262 GCF_000817695.3 Arachis duranensis | reverse complement strand
TGTGATGAGCGGATATTTTATACGCTTTTTGGGAGTAATTTCATGTAGATTTTAGCATGTTTTAATTGTTTTTAGTAGAATATTATTGGTTTTTAGGCAAAAATCATATTTCTGGACTTTACTATGAGTGTGTGTATTTTTCTGTGATTTCAGGTATTTTCTGGCTGAAATTGAGGGAGCTGAGCAAAAATCTGAGTTACGCTGAAAAAGGACTGCTGATGCTGTTGGATTCTGACCTCTCTGCACTCGAAATGGATTTTCTGGAGTTACAGAAGTCCAATTGGCGCGCTCTCAACGGCGTTGGAAAGTAGACATCCAAGGCTTTCCAGCAATATATAATAGTTTATACTTTGCACGAAG
>NC_029773.3:71802658-71804877 GCF_000817695.3 Arachis duranensis | reverse complement strand
ATACTTTGCGCGAAGATAGACGACGTAACTTGGCATTGAACGCCAAGTTCACACTGCTGTCTGGAGTTAAACGCCAGAAAAACGTCATGATCCGGAGTTGAACTCCCAAAACACGTTATAACTTGGAGTTCAACTCCAAGAAAAGCCTCAGTTCGTGGATAGCTTTAGTCTCAGCCCCAGCACACACCAAGTGGGCCCCAGAAGTGGATTTCTACACCAATTATCTTAGTTTACTCATTTTTCTGTAAACCTAGGTTACTAGTTTACTATTTAAACAACTTTTAGAGACTTATTTTGTACCGGATGACATTTTCAGATCTGAATTACATACTCTTTGACGGCATGAGTCTCTAAACTCCATTGTTGGGGGTGAGGAGCTCTGCAGCGTCTCGATGAATTAATGCAATTGTTTCTATTTCACTCAAACATGTGTATGGTCCGATCTAAGATGTTTATTCGCGCTTAATTATGAAAGAGGTGATGATCCGTGACACTCATCAACTCCCTCAATCTATGAACGTGTGCCTGACAAACACCTCCGTTCTACATCAGACTGAATAAGCTTCTCTTAGATTCTTTAATCGGAATCTCCGCGGTATAAGCTAGAATTGATGGCGGCCACTCTTGAGAATCCGGAAGGTCTAAACCTTGTCTGTGGTATTCCAAGTAGGATTCAAGGATTGAATGGCTGTGACGTGCTTCAAACTCGCGATTGCTGGGCGTGATGACAAATGCAAAAGGATCAATGGATCCTATTCCAACATGATCGAGAACCAACAGCTGATTAGCCGTGCTGTGACAGAGCATCTGGACCATTTTCACTGAGAGGATGGGAGGTAGCCACTGACAATGGTGACACCCTACATACAGCTTGCCGTAGACGTGCTTTACAAACAATTGAGTTGAATATTATGTTTGAACAACTAAAGTTTTATTTTATTTCTTAGATTAGGAAGATTTTGGTAATTGGGTCAGAGTCTTTTATTTTCTTTTCAAAAATATTATTTTTCTTTATTAATTTTTAATTTCTCTTTGAGTCTAGTGTCTTATTCTAAGTTTGGTGTCAATTTCATATTTTGTATTTTTCTTTAAAATTTTCGTACTAGTGTCTTTGTTCGTCATTGATCTTCAAGTTGTTCTTGTTTATTTTGCTTGTTTGATCTTGAGTTTTTCTTGTTTTGTGTCTTTTCTTGTTTTTCTTGTGCTTTTTCAAAACATTAACTTTCAAAATTTTTTACTTATATCCATAAATATAATACATCTTTAAAATCAACATTGAAGTTACTGCCCAATTGGCTGGAGCATTAGGAGTTGTTCTTGATAATTGGGTATCTTCTTTGGAATCTTTTTCAAAAATAATTTTTCTTTGATTGAATTTTGTGCCAAACTCTAAGTTTGGTGTTTCCTTGTTAATTTGTCTTTAATTTTCGAAAATTTGTCTTGGTTTTCTAAAAATTTTAAGTTTGGTGTTCTTTCTTTTGTTCTTAGTGTTCTTGTGTCTTTCTTCAAGGTGTTCTTGAGTCTTTCTTGTGTTTTGATCTTAAAATTTTTAAGTTTGGTGTTCCTTGGTGTTTTCCCTCCAAAATTTTCGAAAATAAGGAGCATTGGATCTAAAAAATTTTAAGTCTTGTGTCTTTTGTGTGTTTTTCTCTTTCATCATAAAATTCAAAATTCAAAATATATATTTTCTAACTAATTTTGAACTACATTTTCGAAAATTTTATATAAAAATTCAGATTTCAATTTCAAAATATTTTCAATTTCTTTTATTTATTTCGTTTTTATATTATTTTATAAAAATTAATTTTTATAAAATAAATAATATCAACATACATATCATCTCTTTTATTCCATCATGGAATTAAGTGGGAATGAACAGTCCAGGAGGACTCTGGGGTCATATGCTAACCCCACTACTACTTCATATGGGAGTAGTATCTATATACCATCCATTGGAGCTAGTAGCTTTGAGTTGAATCCTCAGCTTATTATCATGGTGCAGCAAAACTGCTAGTATTCTGGTCTTCCACATGAAGAACCTACAGAGTTTCTGGCACAATTTCTGCAAATTGCTGACACAGTACATGATAAGGAAATAGATCAGGATATCTACAGATTATTACTGTTTCCATTTGCTATAAAAGATCAAGCTAGGAGGTGGTTAAATAACCAGCCTAAGAACACATAAAAACATGGAAACAGCTGTCAGAAAAATTCCT
>NC_029773.3:71800522-71802437 GCF_000817695.3 Arachis duranensis | reverse complement strand
AAAAAGCTCAGATTTCTCTAGACCACTCAGCTGGTGGATCTATTCATATGAGAAAAACAATTGAAGAAGCTCAAGAGCTTATTGATACAGTTGCCGGAAATCAGCATCTGTACCTAAGCAGTGAATCTTCGATGAAAGAAGAAGCTAAAACAGTAACTGCTGAACTCAGTCCTGTAGATCAGGCTAATGAATTCAATCAGCAATTAGACTTTCTAACTCAGCAGCTAGCCGAATTCAAGGAGATACTACAAGAAACAAGAATGGCTAACAGGAATATGGAAGTACAGTTAAGACAAACAGAAAAGCAACTGTCAAAACAAATAGCAGAAGAATGCCAAGCAGTTCAATTAAGAAGTGGGAAAACATTAAATACCTCACTTCAAAGCAGCAGGAAGCCAAGAAATGAATAGATGGCTACTCAAAATTCCTCTGAGGACAATCAGAGCCCAGAGAGGAATAAGGCTGGCGCTGAACGCCAGACCATGCTCATTCCTGGCGTTCAACACCAGAAACAAGCATGAATCCGGCGTTGAACGCCCAAAGGGAACATAGTTCTGGCGTTCAGACGCCAGTAACAAACAAGGAGGTGGCGTCTAACGCCACCTCAGCTTCCACCCCTGGCATTCAAATGCCAGTGGGGGATCAGTCACATACAAGTACTGATAACAACCCTTCTAAAAAGGCTTCCCAACCCACTTCTGTAGGTAATAAACCTGCAGCAACTAAGGTTGAGGAATACAAAGCCAAAATGCCTTATCCTCAAAAGCTCCGCCAAGCGGAACAGGATAAGCAATTTGCCCGCTTTGCAGACTATCTAAGGACTCTTGAAATAAAGATTCCGTTTGCAGAAGCACTTGAGCAAATACCCTCTTATGCTAAGTTCATGAAAGAGATCTTAAGTCATAAGAAGGATTGGAGGGAAACTGAAACAGTTTACCTCACTGAAGAATGCAGTGCAGTCATTCTGAAAAGCTTACCTGAGAAGCTTAAAGATCCTGGGAGCTTTATGATACCATGCACATTAGAGGGTACTTGTACCAAGCAAGCTTTATGTGATCTTGGAGCAAGTATCAACATAATGCTTGCATCTACTATCAGAAAGCTTGGTTTAACTGAAGAAATCAAACCAACCAGGATATGTCTTTAACTTGCTGATGGCTCCATTAAATACCCATCAGGCGTAATTGAGGACATGATTGTTAAGGTTGGGCCATTTGCCTTTCCTACTGACTTTGTGGTGCTGGAAATGGAGGAGCACAAGAGTGAAACTCTCATTCTAGGAAGACCTTTCCTAGCAACTGGCCAAACCCTCATTGACGTCCAAAAAGAGGAAGTAACCTTGAGAGTCAATGAAGAGGAGTTCAAGTTGAATGTTGTCAAAGCCATGCAACATCCAGACACCCCAAATGACTGCATGAGTGTTGATATTATTGACTCTCTGGTAAGAGAGGTCCATATGGCTGAGAGTCTCGAATCAGAGCTAGAGGACATCTTTAAAGATGATCAGCCTGATCTAGAGGAATCAGAGAGAATAGTAGAACCTCTGAAAATCCCTCAGGAAGAGGAAAGACTTCCTAAACCCGAGCTCAAACCATTACCACCTTCCCTAAAATATGCATTCCTGGGAGAAGGTAATACCTTTCCTGTGATCATAAGCTCCACCTTAGAGCCACAGGAAGAGGAAGCACTAATTCAAGTGCTAAGGACACACAAGACAGCTCTTGGGTGGTCCATCAGTGATCTTAAGGGCATTAGCCCAGCTAGATGCATGCACAAGATCTTACTGGAGGGTGACGCCAAACCAGTGGTTCAACCACAAAGGCGGCTGAATCCAGCCATGAAGGAAGTAATGCAGAAAGAGGTCACTAAGTTACTAGAGGCTGGGATTATTTATCCTATTTCTGATAGCCCCAGG
>NC_029773.3:71798970-71800320 GCF_000817695.3 Arachis duranensis | reverse complement strand
ATAGACCAGATGCTAGAAAGACTAGCAGGTCATGAATACTACTGCTTCCTGGATGGATATTTAGGTTATAATCAAATTGCAGTAGATCCAAAAGATCAAGAGAAAACAGCATTCACATGTCCATCTGGAGTATTTGCATACAGAAGGATGTCATTTGGCCTGTGTAATGCACCTGCAACCTTTCAGAGGTGTATGCTCTTAATTTTCTCTGATATGGTGGAAAAATTCCTGGAAGTCTTCATGGATGACTTTTCAGTATTTGGAGACTCATTCAGCTCCTGCCTTAGCCACTTAGCACTTGTTCTGAAAAGATGCCAAGAGACCAACCTAGTTTTAAACTGGGAAAAATGTCACTTTATGGTGACTGAAGGGATTGTCCTTAGCAACAAGTTCTCGAACAGAGGAATAGAGGTGGATCAAGCTAAGGTAGAGGTAATTGAAAAATTACCACCACCTGCCAATGTTAAGGCAATCAGAAGCTTTCTGGGGCATGCAGGATTCTATAGGAGGTTTATAAAGGATTTTTCAAAAATTGCCAAACCTCTGAGCAACCTGCTAGCTACTGACACGCCATTTATCTTTGATAAAGAGTGTCTGCAGGCATTTGAGACTCTGAAAGCTAAATTGGTTACAGCACCAATCATATCTGCACCAGACTGGACATTACCATTTGAATTGATGTGTGATGCCAGTGACCATGCCATTGGTGCAGTGTTGGGACAAAGGCATTCAGATCCTATTTAGTAGGATCAAAAGTGATTGTGTATACTGATCATGCTGCTCTTAAATATCTACTCACAAAGCAGGATTCAAAGCCCAGACTTATAAGATGGGTGTTGCTTCTGCAAGAGTTTGATATAGAAATAAGAGACAGAAAAGGGACAGAGAATCAAGTAGCAGATCACCTGTCCCGATTAGAACCAGTAAAAGGGGCGTCCCTCCCTCTCACTGAGATCTCTGAAACCTTTCCGGATGAGCAACTCTTTGCCATCCAGGAAGTGTCGTGGTTTGCAGACATTGCAAACTACAAGGCAGTGAGATTCATACCCAAAAAGTACAGTAGACAGCAATCAAAGAAGCTGATCACAGATGCAAAGTATTATCTTTGGGATGAGCCGTATCTCTTTAAGAGATGTGCAGACGGAGTAATCCGTAGATGTGTGCCTAAAGAAGAAGCGCAGAAGATCCTTTGGCATTGCCATGGATCATAGTATGGAGGACATTTTGGAAGTGAGCGAACAGCCACAAGAGTCCTCCAAAGTGGCTTCTACTGGCCTACTCTCTATAAAGATTCCCGAGCGTTTGTGCTTAATTGTGACAATTGCCAAAGATCTGGCAATCTACCTCACA
>NC_029773.3:71795687-71797665 GCF_000817695.3 Arachis duranensis | reverse complement strand
TTTAACGCCAGGATGGTGGGAGGAGGTAAAATTCGTTTTTCTTTATAATTTTTCTAAATTTTTATGTTTCAATTCATGATTCCTTGCATAAACATGTTTCAAAATGTCATCCTTCAAATCAAATTAGTTTTCTAAGAACCCTAATTTCTAAAATCCCTTTGTCAAAAATTTCAAATATATCTTAATCCATAAAGACAAATTGTTTTCCAATCCAATCCAACTCTTTTAAGTTTGTTTTCAAAACTCAATTACTTTTTAAAATCTTTTTCAAAATTAAAAATTCAGATTTATCTTTTTAATTATTATTCATATCTTTCTCTTTTTAAACTATATCTTTTTCTTATCATATCTATCTCTTATAAATCATATCTTCTATCTTATCTTTTTCTTATTTTCGAAAATTTCCCACCCCCCTATATATTGAATTCGGCGCCCCTCTCATCATCACCATGCCACACTTGCTCTCCTCCTATCCTTCTTCTTTCTTCTCTTTTGCTTGAGGACAAGCAAAGCTCTAAGTTTGGTGTGTTTATCCGTGATCACAAAAACATACTCATTAAGATCATGGCTCCTAAAGGAAAACAACCCACCCCAAGAGGCAAGAAAGAGAATATTCCAAAGCCACTTTGGAATCAAGGGAAGTTCTTAACTAAAGAACATTCAGACCATTACTACAAAATAATGAGTCACAGATCAGTGATCCCAGAAGTCAAATTTGAGCTGAAAGAAGATGAATATCCGGAGATCCAAGAGCAAATTCGAAACAGGAACTGGGAAATTCTGGCCAATCCTGAAACGAAAGTGGGAAGGAACATGGTTCAGGAGTTCTATGCTAATCTATGGCAGACAGACAGGCAAAGAATAATTGGAGCTGCTCTCTATGACAATCGGACCTTAGTCAGAGGAAAGATTGTTCATACCCATCCTGACAAGATCAGGGAGATATTTAAGCTTCCTCAACTGAAAGATGACCCAGACTCCTTTAATAGGAGAATGATGAGGGTAAATAAAGGTCTGGACAAGATTCTAGAGGATATATGCATCCCTGAAGCCAGGTGGACCACCAGCACGACTGGCATCCCAAATCAACTCAAAAGAGAAGATCTAAAACCAGTAGCCAGAGGTTGGCTAGATTTCATAGGGCATTCCATATTGCCCACCAGCAACCGTTCTGAAGTCACCATTAAAAGAGCAGTAATGATTCACTGCATCATGTTGGGAAAAGAAGTAGAAGTCCATCAACTGATCTCATGTGAACTATACAAAATAGCAAACAGGAATTCCAAGGACGCCAGATTGGCCTATCCAAGCTTAATTTCTATGCTCTGCAAAGATGCCGGAGTAAAGATGGGAATAACAGAGTATATCTCAGTTGAGAGGCCAATCACTAGAATATCAATGGACAGACAACAGCTGCAGGATGATTCAAACAAGAAGAGAGCACAGGAAGTCCTTCCAGAACTCCCTCAATTCGAATATTGGGACATCTTGAGGCTTCTATTTCTAAATTGCAAGAAGCTATGGACCAATTAAAGGAAGAACAGAACAATCAAAGTAGCATGCTTTGCAAACTGCTTAAGGAACAGGAAGAGTAAGGGCGTGATCTAAGGGAGCTGAAGCGCCAAAAATTAATCCTTGAAAGGCACCCCACAGATTAGAGGAACATCTACTTCTCAAAACAACAGGTTGTTGGGTTCCAATTTTTAGCTTTATCTCTGTGATAGTGTTATTATAGAAATTTACCTTAGGAGATATATAGTAGTAGTAGTAGTAATAATTAGTATATCTATTTTGATTTTATTTCCAATTAAGTTATAATTTATTTTTCTCATCATCATCAGGCATGAATAAAGTAGTAGATTTTTTTTAGAATAAAGAAGTAATCTATATTTTTCGAGTTCTTAATAATAAAAATTATAATTAATTACATGTGGTGGCAATACTTTTTGTTCTCTGAATGAATGCTTGAACAGTGCAT
>NC_029773.3:71794397-71795554 GCF_000817695.3 Arachis duranensis | reverse complement strand
ACCTCTGACTGGGGACTCTAGCAAAGCTGAGTCACAATCTGAAAAGGTTCACCTAGTCATGTGTCTGTGGCATTTATGTATTTGGTGGTAATACTGGAAAACAAAGTGCTTAGGGCCACGACCAAGACTCATAAAATAACTGTGTTCAAGAATCAACATACTACACTAGGAGAATCAATAATACTATCTGAATTCTGAGTTCCTATGGATGCCAATCATTCTGAATTTCAAAGGATAAAGGGAGATGCCAAAACTGTTCAGAAACAAAAAGCTACAAGCCCCGCTCATCCAATAAGAATCTGAGCTCCATTTAAAACTCTTAGATATTATTACTTCTTAATTCCTTTCATCCTATTTTATTTATCTAGTTGCTTGAGGACAAGCAACAGTTTAAGTTTGGTGTTGTGATGAGCGGATATTTTATACGCTTTTTGGGATTGTTTTTAGTTAATTTTTAGTATGATCTAGTTACTTTTAGGGATGTTTTCATTAGTTTTTATGCTAAATTCACATTTATTAATTTTACTATGATTTTGTGTGTTTTTCTGTGATTTCAGGTATTTTCTGGTTGAAATTGAGGGAGCTGAGCAAAAATCTGAGTTAGGCTGAAAAAGGACTGCTGATGCTGTTGGATCCTGACCTCTCTACACTCGAAATGGATTTTCTGCAGCTACAGGAGTCCAATTGGCGCGCTCTCAACGGCGTTGGAAAGTAGACATCCAGGGCTTTCCAGCAATATATAATAGTTCATACTTTGCGCGAAGATAGATGACGTAACATGGCGTTGAACGCCAAGTACATGCTGCTGTCTGGAGTTAAACGCTAGAAACACGTCATGATCCGGAGTTGAACGCCCAAAACACGTTATAACTTGGAGTTCAACTCCAAGAAAAGCCTCAGTTCGTAGATAGCTTTAGTCTCAGCCCCAGCACACACCAAGTGGGCCCCAGAAGTGGATTTCTGCACCAATTATCTTAGTTTACTCATTTTTCTGTAAACCTAGGTTACTAGTTTACTATTTAAACAACTTTTAGAGACTTATTTTGTACCGGATGACATTTTCAGATCTGAATTACATACTTTTTGACGGCATGAGTCTCTAAACTCCATTGTTGGGGGTGAGGAGCTCTGCAGCGTCTCGATGAATTAATGCAATT
>NC_029773.3:71791422-71794267 GCF_000817695.3 Arachis duranensis | reverse complement strand
TCAATCTATGAACGTGTGCCTGACAAACACCTCCGTTCTACATCAGACTGAATGAGCTTCTCTTAGATTCTTTAATCGGAATCTCTGCGGTATAAGCTAGAATTGATGGCGGCCACTCTTGAGAATCCGAAAGGTCTAAACCTTGTCTGTGGTATTCCAAGTAGGATTCAAGGATTGAATGGCTGTGACGTGCTTCAAACTCGCGATTGCTGGGCGTGATGACAAACGCAAAAGGATCAATGGATCCTATTCCAACATGATCGAGAACCAACAGCTGATTAGCCGTGCTGTGACAGAGCATCTGGACCATTTTCACTGAGAGGATGGGAGGTAGCCACTGACAATGGTGACACCCTACATACAGCTTGCCGTAGACGTGCTTTACAAACAATTGAGTTGAATATTACATTACAGAAATTCAGAGGACAAAGCATCTCCAAAACTCCAACATATTTCTCATTACTGCACAACAAGTAACGATTTTATTCTCTTTTATTTTTCCAATCTAATAATTCCAACTGATAATTTTAATTAATATCCTGACTAAGAATAATAAAATAAACATAGCTTGCTTCAAACCAATAATCTCCGTGGGATCGACCCTTACTCACGTAAGGTATTACTTGGACGACCCAGTGCACTTGCTGGTTAGTTGTACGGATTACAAATTCGTGCACCAGTGTTGCATAACTTTCCATGTTCTAGAACTCCTCAACAAAATAGGATAGTTGAAAGAAAGAGTAGATGCCTTCAAGAAATGACTAGGGCAATGTTTTGTGATAGTGATGTTCTAAAATTTTTGTGGGATGAAGCTGTAAATACAGCTTGTTATATTTTGAATAGGACTATCATTCGAAAAGGATTAAAGAAAACTCCTTATGAGCTTTGGAAGGAACCCTACCAAATCTTAAGTATTTCTATGTTTTTGGTTGCAAATGCTTTGTACTTAACAATAAAGAAAATCTTGGAAAATTTGATCCAAAATCTTATGAAGGAATGTTTGTTGGATACTCCACCACTAGCAAAACATTTAGGATTTACCTCAAGGAACATAGAACAATAGAAGAATCCATACATGTATCCTTTTGTGATTCTAACTCAATTTCAAGTGCTGTGTTAGAAGATGATGCAGGTTGTGAAGCTAATGTCAACCAAGAAGCCAGTGAAAAAATCCCAAAAATGTCCCAAGTGATGAACCTGTCTGTCCAGAAATGTCTCATCAGGATAGAGGAGACATTTCAGTTTTGTCTCCTAAACAAGTCAGAGAATCCGGAACAGAACAGTTTACTGAAGCTCATCATGGCAGAACCTTACCTCAAAGGCCAAGAGAATGGAAGTTTTTGAAGGTTTATCCTCATGATTTCATCATTGGTGACCTATCCCAAGGGATAACTACAAGATCCTCAAGCAAGAAGCAAGTCGAACAAAGCAATGTTGCTTTCTTGTCCCAATTGGAGCCTCTCAACATGAAGCAAGCTCTTGGTGATCCCTTATGGGTCAAATCCATGGAAGAAGAGCTAGCTCAATTTGAAAAGAATGAGGTTTGGACACTTGTACCAAATCCAAATGGTAAGAAGGTAACCAGTACAAAGTGGATCTTTAAAAATAAATTGGATGAGGATGGTAGTGTTGTTCGTAACAAGGCTAGATTAGTGGTCCAAGGTTACAATCAATAGGAAGAAATTGGTTTTGATGAGTCATTTGCCCTTGTAGCTAGAATGGAAGCAATTAGGTTGCTTCTTTCCTATACTTCCCATAAGGGTTTTAAGATGTTCCAAATAGATGTTAAATGTACTTTCCTTAATGGCTTTATAGATAGGGAAGTGTTTGTGGCACAACCCCCAGTTTTGAAAGTAAAGAATTTTCAAATCATGTTTTTAAACTCTCAAAGGCTCTTTATGGCCTTAGGCAAGCTCCAAGAGCTTGATATAAAAGGCTTAGTGCCTTCTTATTGGAAAATCATTTTCAAAGGGGAACCACCGATACAACTTTATTTATAAAAATATCTAATGATGATATTTTACTTGTTCAAGTTTATGTGGATGATATTGTGTTTGGATTAGCCAATGAAACCTTGTGTGAAGAGTTTGGAAAACTTATGACTAGTGAGTTTGAAATGGGTTTAATGGGTGAATTAACCTTTTTTCTTGGTCTTCAAATTAAACAAACTCCTAGTGGTAATTTTATACACCAAGGTAAATATGCAAGAGAGTTAGTCAAGAAATTTGGCCTTGAAAATTTCAAACCTATGGAAACACCTATGCATCCAAATTCTAAACTTGATAAGGATGAAAGTTGCAAAGATGTGGATGAAACACGATATAGAGGAATGATAGGCTCACTAATGTATCTTACATCCTCTAGACCGGATGGTGGACGAAATTGTGATCACTATTCTTTGAGTTGCATTCATCAACTTGGTGCTGTAGTTGCACGTAATTGTAAAATTATGGAATTTGAAATTGGCACGAGTGGACACAACTCCGTTCAACTAACCAGCAAGTGTACTGGGTCGTCCAAGTAATAAACCTTACGTGAGTAAGGGTCGATCCCACAGAGATTGTTGGTATGAAGCAAGCTATGGTCATCTTGTAGATCTCAGTTAGTGAGTGGAATCATAGGGTCAAATGGGATTAAATTGGATAAATAAAATAAGTAAAAGGGATAGAAATACTTATGCAGATTCATTGGTGGGAATTTCAGATAAGCGAATGGAGATACTGTATGGCTCAAGGACGCCTGCTCTCCCACTGCTTCAACTCAATCCTTCTTACTCCTTTCCATGGCAAGCTGTATGTAGGGCATCACCGTTGTCAATGGCTACATCCCATCCTCTCAGTGAAAA
>NC_029773.3:71790004-71790288 GCF_000817695.3 Arachis duranensis | reverse complement strand
CCTTTTGGTTTTAAGGGCTATTGGCTTTTTCTGCTTGCTTTTTCTTTTTCTTTGCTATTTTTTTTTCGCCACTTTTTTTTTCGCAAGCTTCCTTTTTCACTGCTTTTTCTTGCTTCAAGAATCAAATTCATGATTTTTCAGATTGTCAATAACATTTCTCCTTGTTCATCATTCTTTTAAGAGCCAACAATTTTAACATTCATAAACAACAAGATCAAAAATGTGCACTGTTTAAGCATTCATTCAGAAAGCAAGAAGTATTGTCACCACATCAATATAATTAA
>NC_029773.3:71788827-71789048 GCF_000817695.3 Arachis duranensis | reverse complement strand
AGATAAGATTCTAGAACTTAAAGATTGAACCTTTCTTAACAAGAAAGTAACAAACTTCAAATTTTTGGACCAATCACATTACTTGTTAGCTAATTTTTCGAAAATTTGATATAAAGATAAGAAAAAGATTTTTGAAAATACTTTGAAAAATAATTTTGAAATTTTCAAAAATGATAAAAAAATGAAAAAGATATGATTTTTGAAAAAGATTTTGAAAAGAT
>NC_029773.3:71788297-71788563 GCF_000817695.3 Arachis duranensis | reverse complement strand
AGAACATTATGAATGTCAAGATGAACACCAAGAACACTTTGAAGATCATGATGAACATCAAGAACATAATTTTGAAAAATTTTTAATGCAAAGAAAACATGCAAGACACCAAACTTAGAAATCTTTAATGAATGGAAAATATGAATGCAAAAGTGCACATGAAAAACAACAAAAGACACAAAACAAGAAATCATCAAGATCAAACAAGAAGACTTGTCAAGAACAACTTGAAGATCATGAAGAACACTATGAATGGATGGAATTTC
>NC_029773.3:71779708-71786849 GCF_000817695.3 Arachis duranensis | reverse complement strand
ACAAACTCATAGTAAAGTCCAGAAATGTGAATTTATCATAAAAACTAGTGAAAACATCCCTAAAAGTAGCTTGAACTTACTAAAAACTATATAAAAACAATGCCAAAAAGCGTATAAATTATCCGCTCATCACCGGACATTGTTCAAAGTGTGGGTGTATATTCAAGGTTTCAATCTCACCCAAAAGAATCCCATCTTTCAGCTGTTAAAAGAATCATTAGATACATTAAGAGAACATGTGATCTTGGCTTGTGGTATCCTAAATCTAATGAGTTTTGTGCAGTAGGATTTTGTGATAAAGATTTTGCGGGTGACCAAGTGGATAGAAGAAGCACTTCCGGAATGTGTTGCTTCCTTGGAAGCTCACTCAACATGTAGTCAAGCAAGAAACAAGCTACTGTTGCACTATCCACGGTTGAAGCTGAATACATATCTGCCGCTGCTTGTTGCTCACAATTAATTTGGTTAAAAACTAAATTAGAGTATTACAAATTGAAAATCAATAGCATACATTTATTTTGTGATAATATTAGTGCTATAAACATTTCTAAAAATCCTGTACTGCATTCTAGAACTAAGCACATTGAAGTAAGATATCTTTTTATTAGGGAACATGTGCAAAAAGATACTATTGATATTCAATTTGTGAAATCTCAAGAGCGACTGGATGACATATTCACTAAATCTTTGTGTAAAGATAGGTTATGTTCATTAAGGAACAGTTTGGGAATGTTAGATTTGAGTTTTGTTGAAAAATTGTGATTTTATTGATTCTGTTTATTTTTGTCTCGTAGGCAGCATGGAGACAAAACTGGGCATTTGATGAACAAGCTATGAAGCAGGGGGAGACTGAACCTTGGTGTCGTTGATCTTGAGCCCAACCAAACTCTTTTTGCCCAATTCCATGATTCTGGCCCGTTCTCATATTCTTTTTGTTTTTCAATAAATTTTTTAAATGTTCTTTTGGGAGGTTATCACATCATATCTTGATAAAGGGAGTTCATGTCAAATCAAATCTTTTCTTCCTTTATTCTCTCCCACGTTTCAAGGAAAAGACCTTTCATTTATTGTTTTAATTTTAAAATTTTCCTTGTTTAAAAACCATTTCATTAAATGCTCATTATTTTAAATTATATTATCTCCACTCAGCATTTAATACGATGTAACCTCTCCCCACCTTCCAACCTCTTCGGCCATCTCTTCATCTTCTCACTCTCTACTTCATCCTTTTCATCATGAGAAAAAAGTTGGCCACTAAAAGAAGCAACCGAACCCTCTCTGTCAAAAATCCTCCATCCTCCTCTGTTCCTCATATTCACACCCATATTCATATTCACTCTGCTTCATCCTCATCACCATCTTCTCACTCAACCGGTTCCATTAGAAAGAAGGTGATTCATCCAAGAACCTCTTCACGTAAGAAAAATGCAAAAGAAAAAGGGCCAATGCCTGAAGAAGAAGCGTCTCAGTCTTCACCGCCACCTTCACCTCCACGGCGCTCCTCACCCCATCCTTCTGGACAAACTGCACCCTCTCAGCGTTCGAAGGGCTACATTCTTTGCAATACTCGAGAATCCCCTAACTTGGATTCACTGGATTTCAAAAACAAGTTTGATAAAAATCATTCTCATTTTGATCCTGCTCGCTCTATATCTTGCGCTGCATTTGAATTCCATTATAAGGTTTTACTAAACTGCCATCTATGTGCTTCATATGTTGTGAATCTGGAGAATCTGTTTGAAAAGGGTATTGACTTTACTGCACTCTTTGACAATCTCAAATGGACTCCACTTTTTAAGATTCGCAAACCTATTTACCCGAATCTGGTTCGTGAGTTCTATGTGAATGTGATGTATCATGATGGTGCTTTACACTCCTATGTAAAAAAGGTGCATCTTACTTTGAATAGAGACACTGTGAGTGCTGCCTTGGGTTACGAAGATGAAAGAACCAGGGCATACATGTCTGGCAAATGGAACTCCCTTGTTGGGGTTTCTCTTCAGATTGTCCTGTCTCGAGTATGTGAGAACTTTTCTGCTCTTGATGGAACTACCCTGACCCACAAGGCTCTCGGCCCTGTGAGAGCTCTGCTTCATCACATCATCAATCACATTCTAATGCCCAAAAGTGGTTCCTACCAGTGAGTAACTGTCTGTGACACTCTTGTTTTATTTGCTATTCTTTCTTCTGCATCTATCTCTTTTCCATATCTGATGGTGCGACGCATGTGGGATTGTGTTCACAGCGATAAGAAAGCAAATTTGCCTTATGAAATTTTTCTGACATGCATATTTGAATACTTTAATGTTGATTTGAGCAATGAGGCTATAGAAAACAGGGTTTCTACCATAAAGGGAGGCAGAGTTCCTGAGTCCATAAAAGGAAAAAAGGGTAAAAACTTAATGGCATCTGATAGTGACAATGACAGTCATCCTACTGAGCCCTCTAAGCTTGCTGAATCAGTCAAAGACGTTTTGAATGAGCTTTCAAACATGTCTAGTATGATGGTTTGTTCTTGCAAAGAGGCCTGAAAACAAGCATATGGAAACGAAAAGACCTGGACCAAGTGCCATGAGAGGATCAATCTGCTGCTTAAAAGCTTGGAGAAAGACATGGCTCATTCGGATGAAAAAGATGATCACCTTGACTCGGATATAAATCTCTCTGATGCTTGATGATGTGCTCTTTGCTGCCCATAACTTTGAACTCTTTTATTTTATTGTTCTTTTGATTTAGTGTTTTATGAATTGTTGGATAATTATAGTAAGCTACATTAAGAACTTTGTTTTGGTTTTTTAATCAAATATTCTGCACTATTAGCATGCTGTTTACATCTGTTTGCAGGTCCCTCCTTGATGACAAAAGGGGGAGGAATTAAAAAGAAAAGAAAAAAGAAGAAAAAGGGGCTGATATGTTGATAGAATTGGGGATCCAATTCTTGTACTCTGAAGTTCTAATTTTTATTTTCTGATGATTTTTTTTCATGACAACTTCTTGGTGATTATTGATGCTCTGTTCTTTTGGTTAAAATGGTGTTATATGCTGGCTGTCTGATTTATCTGTTTGAGATATTATTTTGTTTGGCAGGAAACATTTCTTTGGTAGGGATTTATGCAGTATGTTGAGTATTGATCAGTTGATGAAATGTACTCTAAATGTACTCTGGCATACTCTGTTTTTCAAGAACATTTTTATGAGCAGCATGTTATCTGAGGGATAACAAATTATGTCTTGATTATTTGCTCAAAAATAATTTTTTTTAACATGTTCTTTGCTTGAAAGGTTCCATGTGTTGAATGCATAAAATATTTTTTGGAACTGTTTAAAGCATGTTACAGGTACAACTTCCACTGAAAAATGCACACATTAAGGGGAAGCTATGTGACAAATAGAAAGGGGGATGGTTCAAAATCTTCAAGGGAATACTCTTAATCCTTAACCTTTTTCAATTCATTTTTAATAATGTTTGTCATCAAGGGGGAGATTGTTGAGTTTGGTAAAGTTCAAATTATTGTGATGATCAAACATTGTTAAAAATATTAATTAGAAATTATTAATTTGATTTTGGCTTCAAAATTATTTGTTTAATAATTTCTGTTCTGTGTGCAGAATTTTGATCATTGGGCATAAGCAGCATAAAGACCAATATGTTGAGAAAATATTTAGCCTTTAGTACAAAAATATTTCAAGTATTATGGCTGAGTTATTCTTGTATTGCAAATGTTAATTGGGCCAAGAAAACCAATGAGAAGCCCAAAACCTTTTATTGAGAGACCAACATCATCATGCTCCTTTTTTTTAAAGAAAGGAAAAGGAAAGAAGCGTGGTTTGGTTACCTACACTACCCCTTGTGGGATGGAATTCAAATTTAATTAACTTGGTTTAATTACAAGCATTGGTAACAGGAAAGAGAAAATTCAAATTGATTTGATGGCAATTAAGATTTCACACGTTATTATGCATAGGGGAATGAAAGTGGAAAATTAACTCATTTTAATTTTATTCATTACTTCCGTTGAAAGCTTTTTTCTCTCTTCTCTCTCCTCTCTCTCTTCTTCAGTCATGTCAACAGGAAAGAAGAAGATCAAAGCTATCAGAGAAAATCACAGAAAAGCTAGGAAGAAGCAAAATGCTAAGGTGATGATGGCCTTTACAAAAGGAAGATCCAAAGCATGCTGTGGCTGAGATCTTTTCTACTAAAGGCAAGATGTGAAGAAGAAGCTTCAAGATCTCCATGCCTGAAGTAGAAGCAATCCGCTTTGGTCAGAGAAGAATATCTCTGAGGTGAAGCTCGTTTCCACTTTTGTTCATCCATCACAGAAGGTAGCTACAGAGGCTACGTGGAGAAAGAAGCAAAAATGGAACAGATGGAGCTGTCAAGGATCAAGAGTTCATCAAGGGTAAGAATTCTTTCTTGGGGACAAAGTCAAGATAGGAGGCTCAGATTGATGAAGCTTGATAGAAGGGATGACAGAGAGGTACATGTATGTTGATTTGCTTTCGGTTTTCCCTCTCTCTTCTCTCTGTTCGAACCGGCCTTGGTATTGAAGAAGAAGAAAGTGGCTTGGTTGAACCGTTTCAACCTTGGAAGCTTCCCCTTCTATAATAAGGGTGAACGACCAAGGCTTGAAACAAGGAGAGTAAACACAGAGTTCTCATAGCTACCCAAAGCTAACAGAAATTCTTCTCCTTCAATGTGTTTCATTTTGTATTTTCTTTAGTTTTGTCTGTCTGAATCTCATGGTGAAAAAGGCAAACAAAGTGAGGTTTGTAAGAAAAAGTCAGTGAGAGGAAAAAAACAGAGAGTGCAAAACTAAAGAAAAAGCCATAGATATTTTAGAGGTCCTTTGTACATCTATATGTTGTGTATCATGATTCTGTGGGAATCCCCTTACAAGTTGGGTTAGCACTTAGTAGTTGAAAGCTTGTAGGTGACCAAGTCAAGTTCAATTTTGGGGATAGATTATGGACTTGTCCCAGATAGGAATGGGTAGTTCCTAAGGAAGAATTGGTGTATGTAATCAGTTGATTATAGTGAAATTTCGTCACTGTTGTGATGGAGACTGGATGTAGGCTGCATTTCACTTAGCAGCTGAACCAGAATACTTTTTGGTATAATTTTCTCTTTCTCTTCTACTTATTTCCGTTTCTGCTGCGTAGGAGACAAAATTGAAAAATATCTCCTCACCGGTTGCAAGACAAAAAGAAAATGTCTCTTGACTAGTGACGAGACAAAAAGCTGAAATACCTCCTGAAGCATTCTAAAAAGGCAAAAAGTGTTACTCAGCAAAAAATGGGCTAAGATTCAACCCCCCTTCTCTTAGCCACTGATTTCCATCAAATCTCATTCAGATCGCAGTTCTACACTTCTTATTAAAATATTCATGTATGACATGAATAAACAAAAAAGGAAAATCTTGTTCTACAACACATATTCTTTAATGTGTTGATTTCTTAACTCAATATAACATTTTTTGTAGCCAGAACAAGATATGAATTTGTTTAAGGTGACATTAGGTTATTGTCCTCAAGTAAAGGATACAGAGAGGTCAACAAAACATGTTTGAAGGTAGATACGAAAACAAAAACTTAAAATTTTGCATATCTCATAATTTTATCAAGATAGCGTTTAGTTATTGTCTTGGGGTTAAAGAGAAAGAGATGTTTGGGACGCAAAATATGTTTGGAAAAAATGATAAAGGCAAAATATTATCCCTATTTTTGCAGATCTTTTAAGAGAATTTCTATACTTCCAAATAGAAGGCACAAAAAAGTGTTAGGACTGCAATAGCCCGCATAAAATTGTGTGACATCTTTGAATCCACGAAAGGTTGTATTAGGCCTGCGACAGTGAATCTAAAACTTTCTAAAATCCCTACAATACCCTTATACCACTTTTCACCTAATTAAACCCTAACCCTGATTCTTAAATTAAACCCACACACTTACTCACTCTCACACAAGCACACACTCTGAAGTCAGAACAAAAGAAAAAGAAAGAAATAGAGAAGATGGAATGAGAAAGACACCGAGTGGAGAAGAGAAGTAGATGACGGCACTGACGAAGCAAAGGGAAGCTATCGCCACCGTCGAGTTCTAGAGGCAAAGAGAGAGAGACAAACCAGAAAGAGAGACATTGAGGGAGAAGACACGACGAGGAGAGGGAAGAGGCGCGGTGTCGTCGCCACCGAAGGAACCACCGTCGGAGGGAGACATCGTTGTTGCAGCGGGAAGAGCAGAGAACAAGAGAGGGTGAGGGAGCTACAAGATAGAGGGAAGGAAGGCGGCAGTCGTAAGCAGAGGTGATGATGGAGGTTTTTGCTGATTTTCTTGCTGGGGCTCACCGTTGGTGCACTCGAAGTTACTTCAGCCCCTACCTTGCTCCACCGTGGCTGACCCTTGGCCTCCTCGTTTTTGTTTGAGTTACTGATGCCACTGCCGGAGGGGAGGATCTAATGCCACCACTATTTTGCTTCACCAGTGTTGCTCTTATTGTTGCCGAAAAATGATGGAGCTTTCAAAGTTGCCGGCAACACTGTCTTGCCACTATTCTGGTCTAACTTCTTCCCTTGTTCTATTCCATTTTCACCTTATCTCTGTCCCCATTTCATTTTTCTACCTTGCTCTTGTTCTGATTTATTTTCCATCTCTATTCTGTTTTGGATTTTTAGAACTATATTTGTGATGAGCGGATAATTTGTACGCTTTTTGGCATTATTTTTAGTATGTTTTTGGTATGATCTAGTTAGTTTTTAGTATATTTTTATTAGTTTTTAGTTAAAATTCACTTTTCTGGACTTTACTATGAGTTTTTGTGTTTTTCTGTGATTTCAGGTATTTTCTGGCTGAAATTGAGGGACCTGAGCAAAAATCTGATTCGGAGACCAAAAAGGACTGCAGATGCTGTTGGATTCTGACCTCCCTGCACTCGAAGTGGCTTTTTTGGAGCTACAGAAGCCCAATTGGCGCGCTCTCAACGGCGTTGGAAAGTAGACATCCTGGGCTTTCCAGCAATATATGATAGTCCATACTTTGCTCAAGATTTGATGTCCCAAACCGGCGTTCAAAGTCACCCTCAGGAATTCCAGCGTTAAACGCCGGAACTGGCACCAAAATGGGAGTTAAACGCCCAAACTGGCAC
>NC_029773.3:71771808-71772272 GCF_000817695.3 Arachis duranensis | reverse complement strand
AAAAGAGTGTGCTTAAGAACCCTGGACACCTCTAAATTGGGGACTCTAGCAAAGCTGAGTCACAATCTGAAAAGGTTCACCCAGTTATGTGTCTGTGGCATGTATGTATCCGGTGGTAATATTGGAAGACAGAGTGCTTTGGGCCACAGCCAAGACTCAATAAGTAGCTTTGTTCAAGAATCATCATACTTAACTAGGAGAATCAATAACACTATCTGGATTCTAAGTTCCTAAAGAAGCCAACCATTCTGAATTTCAAAGGATAGAGTGAGATGCCAAAACTGTTCAGAGGCAAAAAGCTAGAAACCCCGCTCATCTAATTAATAATGATCTTCATAGATGTTTTTGGAATTCATTGCATATTCTATTCTTTTTATCTTATTTGATTTTCAGTTGCTTGAGGACAAGCAACAATTTAAGTTTGGTGTTGTGATGAGCGGATAATTTGTATACTTTTTGGCATT
>NC_029773.3:71742220-71771073 GCF_000817695.3 Arachis duranensis | reverse complement strand
ATTCTGAGTAGGATTCAATGATTGAATGACTGTGACGTGCTTCAAACTCCTGAAGGCGGGGCGTTAGTGACAGATGCAAAAGAATCACTGGATTCTATTCCGGCCTGATTGAGAACTGACAGATGGATAGCCGTGCCGTGACAGTGTGCGTTGAACATTTTCACTTAGAGGATGGGAGGTAGCCACTGACAACGGTGAAACCCTTGCTTAAGCTTGCCATG
The DNA here is from genome assembly GCF_000817695.3 of Arachis duranensis. NCBI lineage: Eukaryota > Viridiplantae > Streptophyta > Magnoliopsida > Fabales > Fabaceae > Arachis > Arachis duranensis. The sequence continues at coordinate 71,770,852 of NC_029773.3, read as the reverse complement.
GAAAGGAGTAGGAAGGATTGGATGAAGATAGTAGGAAAGCAGAGAGACGGAAGGGAAGGCATCTTCATACGCTTATCTGAAGTTCCTACCAATGAATTACATAAGTATCTCTATCCTTATCTTTATGTTTTATGCGTTTATCACCATACCCATTTGAGTTTGCCTGACTAAGATTTACAAGGTGAACATAGCTTGCTTCATACCAACAATCTCTGTGGGATCGACCCTTACTCGCGTAAGGTTTATTACTTGGACGACCCAGTACACTTGCTGGTTAGTTGTGCGAAGTTGTGTTTATGCCATGGTATTGAACACCAAGTTTTTGGATTCATTACCGGGGATTATTTGATTTGTGAAAAGTATTGATCACAATTTCGCGCTACCAATTTGCATTTGTCTTTTTATTCACTTTGAATCTACTGCATTTACCTGGTGCTGTTGCCATTGTTGCTACCGTAAGAATTGAAGTTGCTGCCACTACTCCAATCCAAGTTCTGTGCTCTTTCGTACTCTTTACTTTGACACTCTGGATTTGGTCTCTTTGGTCCGTTGGGACCACGCTGTGAGTAGGCTTTACATTTATAATTCTTTGATTGTGCATCTACAATTATTTTGACATATATCTATTATGATATTTGAATTATACTCACTATATTTGTCTTGAACGGTTTTAAATTGATTACAATAATTACTTTATTAAAATTGAATAATTCGTTTTTATGAAGTTTATACTTTCGAAACTATACATGAGACCATATATATTTTTGATGAAGTTTTGCATTATTCTAAAATGTTTGATTTTACTTGAATATCTGTTTTTGAAGCATTGAAGTATTTATTGGTATTCACTTAGTTTAAAGGTTGTTAAATATGTTTGAAATGTCTTATGATTGAAAAAGTATGATTGGAAAAGATTCTGATGAGAAAGTATAATATGATTTGATTTGATTCGATACCTTATATATTTGAAAGATCAAAGATTTGTTGTATTTGAAATTATATGTTTTGAATTGGTTTGGGAGGCTCGTATTAGAAAACCGTAGTTAACGGCGGTTATGACGTTAACTTAGATGCATCTAACTCAGCCCCCCAGCTAGCAGGGGTGTTGCTAGCCTAACGTGTAGGCCACACGTTATATCTATTATTCTGTTAAGACCCACGAGAGGAAAGGGCCACACGTTAGATCTGTTATTTTACTTGTCGGTTAGTTCTCTCTTTTTATGCATTTTATTTGTTTGATTTTTGAATACTGTAACATTATTTATTTTATGGAAAAGTGCTTTGAATGTTCAAGCTTCCTTCCTTTATAGACCTTTGTTTAAAACTTTTAATCAATGCAAGTTTTACCCTCACACTTCTGCAATGCTTTGCTTGTTTGGATTTTCATTGAAGACCCTTTACTCACAAGTTCTTAATCCATTTACTGATTTTCAGCTGTTTCTTTGTTCCAAATTTATGATCCAAAAAAATAAAAAAATAAAAAAAATATGTTATTATAATTATTCTTAGTGTGTTAATTGCCAGTACTTCAAGTTTTAGTTTTATTATTATTATTTTATATGCGATTTTAATTTGCAACTTCATACTAAGTCTTGTTGTATGATTGTAGGAAATTATTTAATTTTATTTTAAAACAATGACAAGAATGAAATAAATGTATATGTAAATTTTAGCATAAAGGACGATAAGGAGATCAATTACAATTCTTACCATGCTTTACATAACCTATCTACTATTTAAAGTCATGAGACATTAAATTTTATAATGACATTGTTACTTAATATCCAAGGTCATGATAATAATCTAAGGGGCACTTAGTTAAAAGTTTCTATGAAAAGGGAAAGGAAGCATATTGATTTTTGTGACCGTTGCTATTTTTTTATTTTTACGACTGTTAAGTTGTCTATTCTAGAATGTATTATTATAATTTTAATGTATGTTTTGCTTTGCTTTCTCTGTTGTTGATTGTCTTTTTGTTTATACACATCCTTACTTGATTGTATACCTATGTTATCAGAGCCAAAACTCAGATCGATGTGCCAGCGAGGGCGCTGGGCTCTCTTAGGGGGTGGATTGTAAGGTCCCACATCGGTTGGGGAGAGGAACAAAGCATGCCTTATAAGGGTGTGGATACCTCTCCCTAGCATGACGCATTTTGACGAGTGAGTGTGGGGGGCTTCGGCTATCATCCCTATCGTCAAAGGCAAAACCGTGAGGCCTTGTGTGCCAAAGCGGACAATATCGTACTAGCGGGTGGGCTGGGCTGTTACAGATGGTATCATAGTCAGAGCCCGGATCGATGTGCCAGCGAGGGTGCTGGACTCCCTTAGGGGGGTGGATTTTAAGGTCCCATATTGGTTGGGGAGGAGAACGAATCATGCCTTATAAGGGTGTGGATACCTCTCCCTAGCATGACGCATTTTGACGAGTGAGTGTGGGGGACTTCGGCTATCATCCCTATCATCCCTCTGAGTAGGCTTTACATTTATAACCATTAAGCTTTTGGTTTATGCTATTATGAGTTTTTAATTATATTTATAAAACTATAATTTAAGGATTTTGATTTGATTTGATTAGAATAATTGATTTATTATAATTGAATAATTATTTTTATGAAATTCATATATTAGAAATTTCACATGAGACTATATATATGTTTGATAAAGCTTTATATTATTTTAGAATATTGATTTTATTCGAATATATACTTTGAAGTATTAAAGTATTTGTTAGCACTCACTTTGAAATTATGAAATATGTTTTTATGATTGAGAAAGTATGAATTGAAAATATTTCTGATAAGAAAGTATTATCTGCTTGATTTGATTCGATACCTTATATATTTGAGAGATTAAAGATTTATTGTATTTGAAACTATATGTTTTGAATTGGTTTGGGAGGCTCGTATTAGAAAACCGTAGTTAACAGTGGTTATGACGTTAACTTAGATGCATCTAACTCAGACCCCAGCTAGTAGGTGTGTTGCTAGCTTAACGTGTAGGCCACACGTTAGATCTGTTATTCTGTTAGGACACACGAGAGGAAAGGGCTACCCATTGAGGTGGAGCCGCCCAATTAAGTGTGGACTTTTGATTTTATTTCTGTATGAGAACTCCCTTATTGATTCACTTATTATTATCAACTATTACTTTCTAATTAATATTACTTTGATAATAATATTTATATAGTCTCATGTTGATTATAGATGTATTGTCTAGTCACTGAGTTGCAAAACTCATCCTTGTTTTCTAAAAATATTTTTCAGGAACAAATATTTGACTTTGTGAGACTTTCTATTCAAGAGTAACGGTCTGCAACGAGTACCTATCTTTGTCGAATTTCTAGAAGTATATGCTCCATATGTCACAGGTTGGATCCAACCATTCTTAGATATTTTAATTTTTTTGTTAAAATATATAACTATTTATTTTAGAACTTGTAAAATATTTGTAACTTGCTTATTCAACTTATATCTGAGTATGTTAGGCTTGCTATAGGATTATTTTCCTGAGAACCGGTCATGACTCATTTTGGGTTGTGACAAAGTGGTATCAGAGCTTAGGTTTAATCTGTGTAATATGGAGCAAGTGTCCTATGGTAGGATCACAATTGTATAAATAGAAGCGTGCCTATTTGCACAAATTGTGGCACTATCAAAGGCCTATAGGAATGTCATCCTTGTCCTCTATGTCATTGTTGTCTTCTGATTATTTTGATCATGCGTTCTCTGCCACTTCTTACTACTCATATCCTTTTCTTATACCCAATCTCGACTTATCCTTTGGTAGGTTATTTTGAACACGGTGTAATGATTTCAGTTTTGACTCTTTATCTTTTACCTGATCCTACTCTTCCTTGCTTTTGTGAATATTTGCTTTAACCTCCTTCGCCTTCATGTTGTTCTTTATGGTTTTTGATTTCAAGATTTCATCCATGATCTATGAGATTTGATATGTTTTTTTATGTGAATTAAAATCTGGTTCCTTTTATAGAACTGTATTTAAATTTGTGGATTGTGGATTTACTTAGCTATTGATTGAGATGCTTTCTTCTAGATTTTAATAAAATAAGTTTGTTCTAATGTTAATGATCTTTGAAGCTAACATAATTTTGAACCACTCGTGATTCTTTCTTTCAAATCAATAATTTTGAAAACTGTTATTTAATTGCTCAAGGAGAAGAACTATGCGATGAACATATGAATGATTGGTGATTTTATCTACTTAGATATAGTGAATTATTGAGTGATTAGTTAGATGGATCAAAGGTCTTTCTAATTTAGAAGTTTGTTTGAATTTTTCTAATTTGATGATCTGGTTTTATTATGGTATTGTGATGCTAGACATGGCTTTCCTGTCACAGAATTGTCGTGATTATGTTGTTCTATAATTTTTCTAATGTTGCTGAATTTTGATGATTCTGTGGAATGTGATGCTTGCGAGAGAAATTAGTTATTTCAAGAGATTTTTAAGAGATATATGATACTTGAAGAAAGAGGTGAGAGCTGTAACACCCTACCACACAGAGCTTTACACGTAGGATGTAAAATAGAGGTGGCGAGGCGCTACGACCTCTAAAATAAAATACATACGTATAATAGCAGAAAGAATATAATAAACTAGGAGCCTTGAAAAAATCGGGTAAAACAAATTCTCAAAATGAAAAGCGCAACGCTCGAGGAATAGAATTACTTGCGTGCTAAAAAACCTAATAGGAAATGATAAAGATAATCAAGAGAGAAAAGCAAAGCCAAGAAAACAGCATAACTAGCTCCTGACACAGCCTGCGAAGCCAAGGCTGGCCGGAGAATATATATTCATACATGGATCTTACCTAGGAAAACTCGTATCTCAGATATCATCATTCATAAGCCATTTCATTTTCATAATCAATATATAATCATTTATCAAGCCATAGCATTAAACTTCTTTTAATATTCTCATCTCCTTCATATAACTCATCATTTTTCCACTTACTTCACCCCCAAGTTATCTTATTTTCCTAGCTTCAACTAGCTACTGGACTTAGTACTATACCTTAAGTCTAAAAGGAAGAAAATGGAGGTTTAGAAGTGAAAATCTGATTCAAAATGCCAAAAATCCACTTTTGCAGCAAACAGGGGCCACGCGTATGCGTGAGTCATGCGTACGCGTGATCATGCGCATTGGCTTCTCATGCGCACACATGGCTACTCGTGCATGCGTCATTAAAATGCCATGCCACGCGTACGCGTGGATGTACGTTTTCCAAAAAATTGGCAGAATGCCTAGAAAGCTGCTACAAACCAATTTTGATATCCTGCATAACACAGTTTTTTACACCAACTTTTGTCGTCCATAACTTTTTTTACAAAATTTCGTTTTCACAAAATTGATATCGTTTAAAAGCTTGTAAAACCATCTTTTAGTTGAAATAAACCACATTTCCATAAAAAATGTAAGTAGCAAGTTATGGACTACCAAAACTCATCGGAAATCACTTTTTACCAAATTACTCCCAAACCTCATTTTCACCAAATTCGTATTCCTAACCCATAAAACATGCATATTCTCAACATATCAAGCTCCATTTCATCAATACTATCTACTAACACATTAGTACTCACACCAATTCATAAAATTCATACATTATTAAAAAATCCACCATTTCCAACCATAAGCTTCCATTTTAATGTTCATTAACATATTCCTCCATTCATTAATAACCACTAAATTCCTTTAACATTTATCAACATAATAATCAACCCTTCATTAATATCTCCAAGAACACATATACAATATCACCAACAACTCATGTTCATAAATTCCAACACAAGCTCAATTCCAAGAACACATATTCAATAATTACCACAACTCATGCTCATAAATTTCAACACAAGCTCAATCATTAATTTATCCAACATCATCACAAAACTAACCATTTAATGCATTTAACCATTTCAACTTATCTTATAGTCCTTGACGTTAGGATTTTTGCTAGTAAAGAATTTTATAAAAATAGTTGCGTTGTAGATATAGATTCTAAACCAACAGAAATCTCTTTGTGCAAATATTTTGGTTGTCACAAGTAACAAACCCCTAAATAAATTGATAACCGAAGTATTTAAACCTCGGGTCGTCTTTTCAAGGAATTGCAGGGAGGTATGTTCTTATTATTGGTTATGAGCTTGTAAATCGGGGTTTTGAGAATGAGGAGCAGATATGATAAATGACAAGTAAACTAAATAAATGACTGTAAAATGAACTCTTGGCAAGGTATGAGAACTGGAAGTCCTATCCTAGTTATCCTTATCAATTGTGATGAGAATTGGATTTTTCTCCCACTTTGTTAACCTCTAACTATGAAGGTAAGTCAAGTGAATGAATTAATTCGAATCCTCAAGTCCCAGTCTTTCCTTGGGAAAAGTTAGAGTTATCGGATCTCGAATCAATTCTTGAAGAATTCCAACTTTCAATCAACAATGAGTTTGATAACTCAAGAGTCACAAATTAATCAACCAAAGCCTAGAAAAATCTAAATTATTTATATCATAAATAAGAGAAACAAATCATAGATCTGAAAATACCTCAAATAATATTTATTAAGAAAATCATAGCATGAATGTCATTAAGCCAAATTGGCAACATATATAATTAAAAATAAGAGAAGTCAAAATAAAGGAATATTAAACCTGGAGCTCAGAAAAATTATAAGTTGAAATAATAATAAATCCTAAATCCTTTAAGAGGAATTCTAATCCTAAATCCTAAGAGAGAGGAGAGAACATTTCTCTCTAAAAACTACATCTAAACTATGAAAAGTGAATTATGAGAGCATGATGAGTCTCTGCAAGTTTCCTAACTTTAATCTGTGTTTCTGGGCCGAAAACTGGGTTGAAATGCGGCCCAAAATCTCTGCCAGTGACTTTTGTAATTCTGCAGATCGCGCACGTCACGGGATCGCGTCATCCATGCGAACGCGTCATTCGCGTTTTTCCCTGCCATGCGATCGCGTCGTCCATGCTTCCACGTCACTTGTGCTTTTCCAATCCGCACGGTCGCGTGAGCCATGCGGCCGCGTCATTGCGAATTCCTTTCTTCCGCGCGGTCGCGTCGCTGACGCGTACGCGTCACTTCTCGCTGGTCATCTCCTCAATTTCTTGTGTTCCTTCCATTTTTGCAAGCTTCCTTCCCAATCTCTCACTCATTCATGCCCTATAAAGCCTGAAACACTTAACACACAGATCAAGGCATCGAATGGTACATTATAAACCATAAAATAGTGGTTTATCAACCTCCCCACACTTAAACATTAGCATGTCCTCATGCTAAACTCAAGGAGACCAAATAAATGAGTAAGGAAAGGCAAGACTCATACAATGCAACCTATGAAATGTGAATGCAACTACATGCTAAAATGGTTCTACCTACTTGGTGAAAAAGTAAATAAATCTTTCAAGAATAAATATGAACTGGATTTTACTAATTCAAATCACAAAATACAATATAAATAACTTGCAAGAAGAAGATAGCTCATGAAAGCAGGGAACATAGAATTAAGTACTGAACCCTTACTAGTAGTGTATATCATTCTAACTGTCAAGTGTCTAGGGTCAATTCTCTCAATTCTCTACTAATCTTACTTTTTATAGCTTGCTCTTCATCTAACAATCAACAAAAATTTAATGCACTAATACACAAATCAAGAGGTCTTTTAAGGGTTGTAATGGGGTTAGGGTCAAGGTAGGATTGTATTTGGCCAAGTGGACTAAAATCTGAATCCTTAATTAACATAAACTTTCCACCTAACTTAAGACAATTCATTTAATTAAAATACAAAATCTAACTTCCCATTAACTGTGTTTACTACATATTTAGGCATTCCAAGTTTTTAGTACAGCTCATATCCATTGATTTCACTATTTATTTTGGGGCATTTTGTCCCCTTTTATTAATTGCTCTTTTCTTTTTTTTTCAATGCATATAATTAAAGTATTGAATGCAATAACATGTGCTCAACCATTATTTTGCACATTTTCACTAAAATATACAACACCCAATTATTCAAACCAAATATTTTCAAACCCAACTTCCCCACACTTAAATCATAAGCACTTTTACTAGTCTAAGCTAACCAAGGATTCAAATTAAGGGCATTATTGTTTTTCGATTAGAGTCAGTAATGAGCTAGAGTAAAGAACAAATGGGTATATTAGGCTCAAATTGGTTTGCAAAGGATAATGAAAGGGTAAGGCCATATGGGTATGTAAGCTTAGTGAAACAAAGGCCTCAATCATATCAGTGCATGCATACATCAAACAATGGAAATATAGAATTAAGCAAGACAAAGTTCACAATTTTAGAGAGAAAAACACACACCAAAAATAAAATATTGGTTGGTAAAATGCAACCAATTCAAATAGGCTCAAAAATCTCACTGGTTTTGTGTGTTCGAGCTCTAAACATGTTCCAAAATAATATTTCTTCAAACAAGTTTTTCAAAAAGTTTCATTCAAATTAGTGAAATACTATAAAAATTTCTTGAAAAAGAAAATATTACTTTAACCAAGTGGTAAAATATGCACACAAAAAACAAACATGCAATCAAACATGCAAATGCAACAATGAAAAACAAAAATTGGTGTTGAGAAGGGACTAACTAACCCGTGGAGATCGGTATCGACCTCCCCACACTTAAAGACTGCACCGTCCTCGGTGCATGCTGAGATGTACAGGTGGGTGGGTGTTGTGGTTCCTCAGCTGTTGCTCGTTGTAGAAGCTTTCTCTTTACCCGTTCTGGTGGCCAGCCTGAAAAAAGGAGAAGAGAAAGGGACATGAAGTCAAAGGGATGGAGCAAAGAGGAGTGCGGTACGAGTGATAATCATGCCAAGTAAAAAAAATAGTGAATGAAAGACATGGTCGCGATTCCATGTGATCAGTTCATCAATGGAAATATAGCAAGGCATGGGGAGTATTGGATGCAAGATGTTTATTAGCATGCCGGCAAGGGCATGAGTAGCATAGATCAAGCATAAAAAGCTTTAATGTATTGTTAGTCGTGAGAAACTAACAATAACGTTTGTATTGACAATTATATTTAATTAATAAAATAGTAAAGGAAATTTTGTGAAAAGCAAGCATTGAATAGTATAAGAGAATAATTTAAAATAATGCACAATGCCATACGGGCTTTTTCACAAACACTTAGCATGCATGGTGAATATGTTATTGAAAATATTAATTAGAACATGCAAGCAACCCTTTAAAAAGTAATATATAATTGTCAAATAATTCACAAAAATATAAAAAAATAATGACCCAAATAAAATTCCAACACCAATGAAAATAATGCAATGAATGAAAGTATGCAATTAAGTAAAGGAAAATGAAAGATAAAAAAATGAGAAGGGAAAGAAGGGAAGAAGAAGTAAGTAAGAAAAGAGGGAGGAAAAATTAAGATTGGGGAAGAAAAGATAAAATATTTTGGCATATTAGGTTGATTTGTGCTAGTGGCGCGAGTGCAGCCTCGCATTCGCACAACTCTCTGTTTGAATTGCATTTTGCCAAAAATCTGGGTGACGCGGTCGCGTGGGTGACGCGATCGCGTGGATGGCCATTTTTGAAAGACGACGCGGCCGCGTGGGGTACGCGTTTGCGTGGGAGGGCTTGGGCTTCTAGCACGAGTCCAGCCCAATTCCAGCACAACTTTCGGCCATGCACCTTTTTGACGTCGATTTTCATGGCACGTAGCCGCGTGGGTGACGCGGTCAAGTGGGAGGCCAAAGTTCCACATGACGCGGTCGCGTGGGGTCAAATTATACTAAAGGCGCGCCTCCAGCCACGCTCTTGCGTGACTCTCTGTTCAATTCTTTTCGACCCAACGCACTAGTGACGCGGACGCGTCAGCGATGCAGCCGCGTCGCGTGCGTGTTTTCCCCTTTTTTAATGCAGTATGTAGAATGCAATGCTTAATATGAATGCTATGCAAGTATGCATGATTCCAGGTTCAATCAAAACTCGAAAACAAACAAAACAAACTAAAATGAAAACTAAAAAAGGAACGATCATACCATGGTGGGTTGTCTCCCACCTAGCACTTTTAGTTAAAGTCCTTAAGTTGGACATTTGAGGAGCTTCCTGTTATGGCAGCTTGTGAACTCATCCAGGAATCTCCACCAATGTTTGTGATTCCAGTGTCCTCCGGGATCCCAAACTAGGCGCAGAAAGCCTTCAAGTAAGTTAAAGCAAGTGACAAGGCCCCAAGAGTGTTGATTTCTAGATTGAATTTTGGGGTCCTAAATCTTGCTTTTGCACCCGTCTTCTTGTTGAGCAATATTGTTCCATCCGGGTAGCAAGGAATCTGAATTCTCACTGAAGCATCCAGACAACTTCCTAGACCCATTCAGTTGAGCTCTACACCAACCTTTGCGTTTAAATGTTGAGCACACAACCATGTTGAACCTTGCAGGATAAATCTTATCACTGACCATCTTTTTCTTACTCTTAATGCCACAGAGAGCTTTAAGTTGACCATCTGTCTCTAGTAGCCCATATTCAAGTGGGATTAGAAAGCTAAGGGATATGAATTTTACCCACTTGAATGTTGTGAAGGATGATGGCAACTTAGGGGGAGGTGTTTCTAATGAACGTGCAAGCTCCACTCCCTTGTGCTCTTCTTCGACATCTTCCACCTCTTTGTAATCTTCAATATCAACCTCTTCCTTTTGGTGAATTTCTTCCAATTTAATCTCTTCTTCATTGTTCACCAAGGACATGGGATGTTGTGTTTCATCTTCTTTAAACTCCATATCAAGTTCAATGGAAGAGGATTCAAATGTAGATAAGAATTCATCAATGATTGAATCCATCTCTTGATCGTCTCCTTCAAAGTCTTCAACTGTGATATGCTTTGGAGGTTATACACCCTCCTCAACATCAGCTTCAAACGTCTTTGAAGGGTGCTCTATAACTTGACTTTCCCATGGAGGTTCAGCATCTCCTAAGTCTTTAACCACTGCCTCCTCTTCTTTTTCAATAATTCCGGCTTCCTCCACTTGTTCCAATATCAAATCGTGCTGCTCACTATCCACCGGAGTGCCCAATTTCTCCTTCCTGCTACATTCTTCAGTAGATTTCCCACATGAAACCATGGGGGTTCTTTGAATGTCCGAACGTCGGAAAGGTAATAAATTTCTTTCTTGATCCAGGTATTTAAGTATGCAATCGTATTCATCCTCGATGATTTTCTTTTCAACTATTTCTTCACCTTTAAGCACAAAATCCTCCTTGTTGTCTTCTTTCACTAGTTCTTCAACCACGCTGTCAACTTCAAGGGTGTCTACTACCTTCACCTTTAGTGCCTCCTCTAGCTCCTTATGAAGTATGGATTCGCAAAGATGATCCCTTCTCTCTCGTTCCATGTCAATAGTATTAATGGGATCATGCTGCTCTTGGATTGATGGATGTTGGTGCTCTTCCATGGATGGTGGTGATGGGATGGGTAGATCATTATGTGGTTGAGATGGAAGTGCAGTGGAGCTTGAGGGTTGAATATTGGGTGTAGAGGGTTGACCCAAGCGGGATATAAGTGCTTGAAGAGTAGAGGCGAGACTAGTGATAGAGGCAAGTTTTCTTTCCATGGAGGTTTGGGGTGGATAGGAGGGTTCATTTGTTGGGAGAAAAGGTTCATAACACGGAAGTGGTTCCTCTTGATAAGGATATGGAGATGGTGTATATTGAGGTGGTGGTTCTGGGTATGGTTCATATGGTGGTTGGTGTGGTGAATAGGGATTGGGGTCATACGGAGGTGAATGGTGGAAAGGGGCTTGTGAGTGTGGTGGTTCAAAGTTATGTTGTGAGGATGGTCTCTGAGTATACGATGGAGCTTGTTGGTAGCTACTAGGCGGTCCACCATATCTATCAGCTTGGTATGCATTATAGGATGGTCTTTGTCTGTGATATCTAGGAGGGTGTTATCGCCTAAAGGGTTGATTAGATCCTCTTGGCTCCATCCATCCTTGAATAGTCTGACCTTGATGCATATTCCTGCCGTGGTTTCTATTTCCTTCAACAAAGTTAGAACCAAACTCAAAGCAAGAGGGGTGAGAATTCATAGTAGTTATCAGAAATAAGGGGGAAAAAGGAGAAACAAATAAACAAGTAAAAGAAAAATATTTACAATAACCAATAATAAGGCACACGTTTGCAATTCCCCAGCAACGGCGCCATTTTGACGTTAGGATTTTTGCTAGTAAAGAATTTTATAAAAATAGTTGCGTTGTAGATATAGATTCTAAACCAACAAAAATCCCTTTGTGCAAACGTTTTGGTTGTCACAAGTAACAAACCCCTAAATAAATTGATAACCGAAGTATTTAAACATTGAGTTGTCTTCTCAAGAAATTGTAGGGAAGTATGATTTATTATTGGTTATGCAAAGGTATATTTTGAGGTTTTGAAAAGGTTTGAACAAGTAATTTAATTGATAAGAAAAATAAATTAATAATTTTCTCCCACTTTGTTAACCTCTAACTATGAAGGTAAGTCAAGTGAATGAATTAATTCGAATCCTCAAGTCCCGGTCTTTCCTTGGGAAAAGTTAGAGTTATCGGATCTCGAATCAATTCTTGAAGAATTCCAATTTTCAATCAACAATGAGTTTGATAACTCAAGAGTCACCAATTAATCAACCAAAGCCAAAAGGTAGAAAAATCTAAATTATTTATATCATAAATAAGAGAAACAAATCATAGATCTGAAAATACCTCAAATAATATTTATTAAGAAAATCATAACATGAATGTCATTAACTCAAATTGGCAACATATATAATTAAAAATAAGAGAAGTCAAAATAAAGGAATATTAAACCTGGAGCTCAGAAAAATTATAAGTTGAAATAATAATAAATCCTAAATCCTTTAAGAGGAATTCTAATCCTAAATCCTAAGAGAGAGGAGATAACCTCTCTCTCTAAAAACTACATCTAAACTATGAAAAGTGAATTATGAGAGCATGATGAGTCTCTGCAAGTTTCCTAACTTTAATCTATGTTTTTGGGCCGAAAACTGGGTTGAAATGCGGCCCATAATCTCTGCCAGCGACTTTTGTAATTCTGCAGATCGTGCATGTCACGCGATCGTGTCATCCATGCGGACGCGTCATTCGCGTTTTTCCCTGCCACGCGTTCGCGTCGTCCACGCTTCCGCGTCACTTGTGCTTTTCCAATCCGCGCGGTCGCGTGAGCCATGCGGCCGCGTCACTGCAAATTCCTTTCTTCCGCGCGGTCGCGTCGCTGACGCGTACGCGTCACTTCTCGCTGGTCATCTCCTCAATTTCTTGTGTTCCTTCCATTTTTGCAAGCTTCCTTCCCAATCTCTCACTCATTCATGCCCTATAAAGCCTAAAACACTTAACACACAGATCAAGGCATCGAATGGTAATAAGAAAGGATTAAGATTAGCTAAATTAAGACCAAAGAAGCATGTTTTCAATCATGTAATAATTTTAGGAAGGAAATATAAATGCATGCTAATTATATGAATAAGTGGGTAAAGACCATGATAAAATCACACAATTAAGCACATTGTAAACCATAAAATACTGGTTTATCAGTCCTCTAGCCTAAGTTTTCACATAACCTTATATATTAAACGCGTCAAACCTAAACAATACCTTGGCCGATTACTTTATTTAATCCAAGGCAGTCTCACAAGCTATAACACAGCCCCTCAAGCTCAAAGAAACCAGCCACAATCTAGACTTCAATCACCAACAAGCCTCCAAATGCTCATTTTTCGATTCCAATGCTTATATATAAACTCAATTCACACCTATTTCACATATATATTCCAAATTCAGCTTTTTCATAATAAAATCAAAATTGAGTAGGGTTTAGGTTGTTCTTACCGTACCCATACGCATAATAACTCAAGACCAATAAACTCCGGAAGCTAAATCAAACCTAAAACACCAAATTGGGCAAGATTTCATCACAGGGTTTAATTTCACCATAAGAAAGGGGGTAGAGATTCTGAAACGAAAATGGAGCTTACCAGTGAAATTGATCCGACAGAAATGTAGAGCTCGACGCACTGGACGCGTGGCCGCAAACGGTGTGGCGATCGGAGCTCAAACGAGGAAGTTATGGTAGTTGGAAAATTGATGAGGGTTAGGGAAGTTCTTCTTCCTCCCCAACGTTGTTCAGCGTTTATGATGATAATGGGGAAGAAGATGATTCTGTCCCCTTTTTAAGTATGGGTCTGGTTGGACCCACGGGTTTGGCTTGGGCCCCGGTTCAACCGGTTCGGTTCATCCGGTCCAATTTTGGGCCAAAATTTTTGAAATTGGCATAAAAATTCTCGTTTTGAAGAGCTCTATCATATTTTGATATTAGTTTTGCATTTTTAATTTTCTTAATTAAAATTCAATTTATTAACTAACTATTCGCTAATTTGACGGGATTTACAAGAGCTAACTTTGCAGACTTAAATTGAGGAACAAGGAGAAAATTTGTTTAACTTTTGAATGCTTACAATATAATGTTTTATTGGCTGACACAACTTTTCATCTATTCAATTGGGATCCCTTCTATTCTATTTAGATGGAAGTAAAGCTCAGAAGACTTTCTATTATACTACCTTTATACTTTTTCAGGTTTATCATTAGTTGGATTAAGAAACATTTTTCGTGATTATGTCAAAATGACTTTGTACTTTCACGTGAATTTTTATGATGATGTTCATTATCTTGAAATTGGAAGTTAAAATAATTTGATTGGCCTAACTTTAGAAGTGCACACCACAGCCGATGTGTTTGTGTCATTTAATAATTCTGTGCTATGCTTTGATTTCATTGTTGCGACAGTGGATTACATTTAGACACGAATGCCTTCCTAAATGGCTGTTCAAACAACTTATTTTATGTGTATTATCATGAAAAAAATTTTTCTTTATGTATAGATGAGGGTGTGTTAGATTCAGCTCTGATAATTTTATTTATTTCGGTGATGTTTGTCTTTTATTTTTATTAGCTAATTATATATATATTTGTAACTGTGATAGCAATAATACTATTTTGTTGTTTGAATTCGATTTTAAACTGGATATTTGCTTGAGTGGTATCTCAATTTATTAATTATGAATGAACTTTGTCTACTCTCAAACGAATAATGCATGTGAAGGTAAAATATAAATTGTGAACGCTTGCTTTTTGTTGATGAGTAAAAGATAAACTTTGCTTTTTGGTTAAGATCTGAAACTTGGATATTTCTTTAACCCTTATTTTATTTTATTTTATTTTTTAAAATTCCTCTATTTTCAACTATTGTTTTTATTCTCGGAGATTTAGAGATTGATTTTCTGAATTTGTGAGATTGAAATTATAGGTCTTGGATATTGGAAGGAATTTCTGGTGATTTTGGATGAAAAAGATTGGCTATCTAATTCCTTAAAGTTGAACAAATTCTTTATATAAGCAGATTATCATAAAGTAGGCATTGTAAATTACTTTTCTAATTTTATGATATCTTTGGTACTTGTTTGCAATGTATGAAGATTGGAAATGTTTAAATTCTTTTAAATCGATGGGTTCATTTTGAGTCACTGGATTTAATTTTAAGTTGTTTGATCATAACTTGTTAACGTGAGAAATGATGAGTATGAATTGATCATAGTTTGATCTTAGAAATGTCAAATTTATTAATATTTTTTTCATGAGTTTCTTATTTTTAATTCGTTCATTTATTTTGGATTTTTTTTCATATGTTGCATTTGCTCATTCTAAATATTTCCTTTATTATTATACTTTGATTGATTGTGTTTGAATATTCCATTTTGTTATTGTTGTTAATGTTTAAAAGTAGAAATCTCCAAGTGATACTATTTTTTTCTTATATATGCTAGCTTCTAATTTTGGATGCAACATCTATGTCCTTTTCCTAATCTGCTCTCTCAATTATTTGCAATACTCTTATCATTTTTGGCCTTTTAGAGTCTTGATGATGATGTTGATGAGGAATGGTTATGGAATAAGGAATATGGTGAAGCTTTTTCGGTGATTTCAACATTTACTTATGCCATAAAGCCTCTTATGCTTTGATGATATTGTTCTGTTGGACTTTGTTTTGTTTTGTTCGCCTTCTAGTTTTGTTGAAAAAAAAATCTATATTCTATCTAGCAATGTCACATCTTGTAGTATGATTGTTGAGCATGGTGCATACGGAGGACCAGAAAATAGTTCTTCTAAACTCTTTCGTTTCTTTTATTTAAGCAATGGTAATCGTTAAGTTTGGGTATGTTAGGTGTTCTTCTTAGGATGATTTGTGTGGAAGTATGCGCTATAATCGTGCTACGTAATTTGATGTATCGTTCATTCTGTTATATTTCATATTGGGAGTTCTTTGTTTTAATTCTTGTTGAAATGAAATTTGATTATTTTGTTTCATGTCCTACATCTTATGCATATCTCGATCTTATCGTGCTTTTGCCTATCCCATAGATTCTCGACAACATATGTGTTGATGTTGCATTCCTTTACGTGAATTATGTAACTCCTTGATGTAATCTGAACTTGCTTTACTATGATACTTCATATCTTCTAGTATTCTCGAATTCTTGTTCCAGACCTTCTTTGAAAAAGTTTTTTATTTGATTCTTTTCTTGCCTTATCGTGTCCCCAATCACCCACTTAAATCTTTGTAAAAAAAATTGTCATTGACTTTGGTTACCTTCTTTTGGTGAACCTTTTATTTCTTTGATTCCACTTAAACAGTTAAACTTGTTTTGACCTAATGCACTATCCTTTCTATTATTGTTTCTATCAAAATTTCTTGATTCGGATTTTTCGTTAAGATTCATTTGACTCTTTTTCTGGGACACTTCATTATTTCTGTACATCATTGCTTAATTGAAATCTTAAGCATCCTTCCACGTTCATGCGAACACCATCTGTGAGGTTTGCTCTTCTCTTCCTAAGTTTTGAATCCTTTCGAGTAAACTTGTGCTTGATTTGGATTCACGTGCAACTCCCAGATAGCAAATGATACGTTAGTTTATTAAGACACATCTTATTGATGCTGAAGTTCGAAAAATTGTAATTCTAAGACATGACATAAGACCGGTTGCTTCCATGGATATATACTATAGAACCAAGGAGAGTATGAAGTAAGATTGTATTTTGAGGAGATTGACGAATGAAGTGAAGAGTGCTATGTATATTTGAGCTGTCAAGGGAATAAGTCGGTGAATGTCAACCGCATATTTTTAACAGAAACCTATCTTGTAACTTTTGCACCTCTTTATACTTTTTTCTCATGTTTGTTAAAGGACTAAAACCATGTAAAGTCTTGCAGATTATATCAATTTTCGAGGGCAAAAATCTTTATAAGGAGGGTAGAATGTAAAATCCCTATAATACCCTTATTCATCTTTTTCCCAAACCAAACTTTAACCCTAACTTCCTAAATTACCAGCATACACCCCAAATCAGAAAAGAGAAGCAGAGAGAGTGAGTATCGGGAAGAAGAAGAAAGGGGAGGAAGGGGCGGCGCCGGTAGGGCTGGGAGCCGCCGTTGCCGTCGTTCTCGTGGATCAGGAAGAGAGAGGGAGAAGGAGATCGAAATAGGGAATGAGGAAAAGAAAAAGGAAGAAGTGTGAGAGAAGAGATGCTGTCCCGCCGTCCTTGCCGTCACCCCTGGAGACTGTCCCTGCCACAGCCGAAGCTTCCACTGCCGTCGTCAAGGACTCCATCACCGCTACAAGAAGCCACCGCATGTGGAAGAGAAAGACGTGACACACAGAACAGAGGAAGGGGACGACATCTCGTCACCGCCGCACCTTGTCGCCGCCGCTGAAAGGGGAGCTCCATCATCGTCGTCGCGGCTACAGGTATGGGGCTTCAAAGAGAGAGATAAGAGCTCATAGAGGAGAGAGAAATGCAACATCCAGAGAGAAAAAAGTCTCGCAAGGAGGAAGGAGCTGGTATGCCTCCACTGTTGCTGCAGGCTGCACCACCGTGCCTCTGGTCACCGGGAGCCGTGCTAATGTCACCAGAAGCCACTGCCAGAAACTCTACAAGTTTTCCCTAGCTTCGCTTTACTTAAGACGGTGAAGATCACCGGAGCTACTGATGCTCCATCCTCTTGTTTTTTTTATAAGACTGATCTTGTTCTGTCCTGTCTTGCCGTAAAGCTCTAGTATTCACTCTGTCCTATCTTGCTTGATGTCTTTGTCTACCTTTGCTCAATTTTAAACCACCATAGGCCGTCAGATTCGCGGTTGCCCCTTGCTACTAGGGCTGTTGTTGATGTTACCGCAGTTAAAATTGAAGTTATTGTTATGACTCCAGTCCAAATTCTACACAGTTTTGTACCCTTTAATTCGACATTCCTGGTTTGGTCTCTTCAGTCCCTTAGGACCATGCTGTGAGTAGGCTTTACATTTATAACCGTTAAGCGTTTGGTTTATGCTATTATGAGTTTTTAATTATATTTATAAAACTATTATTGAAGGATTTTGATTTGATTTGATTAGAATAATTGATTTATTATAGTTGAATAATTATTTTTATGAAATTCATATATTAGAAATTTCACATGAGACTATATATATGTTTGATAAAGCTTTATATTAGTTTAGAATATTGATTTTATTCGAATATATACTTTAAAGTATTAAAGTATTTGTTGGCACTCACTTTGAAATTATGAAATATGTTTTTATGATTGAGAAAGTATGATTTGAAAATATTTCTGATAAGAAAGTATTATCTGATTGATTTGATTTAATACCTTATATATTGGAGAGATTAAAGATTTATTGTATTTGAAACTATATGTTTTGAATTGGTTTGGGAGGCTCGTATTAGAAAAGCGTAGTTAACGACGGTTATGACGTTAACTTA
Source organism: Arachis duranensis (assembly GCF_000817695.3). Lineage (NCBI taxonomy): Eukaryota > Viridiplantae > Streptophyta > Magnoliopsida > Fabales > Fabaceae > Arachis > Arachis duranensis. The sequence goes on along the minus strand of NC_029773.3, from coordinate 71,751,975 downwards.
GATGCATCTAACTCAGACCCCAACTAGTAGGGGTGTTGCTAGCCTAACGTGTAGGCCACACATTAGATCTGTTATTCTGTTAGGACACATGAGAGAAAAGGGATACCCATTGAGGTGGAGCCGCCCAATTAAGTGTGGGCTTTTGATTTGATTTCTGTATGAGAACTCCCTTATTGATTCACTTATTATTATCAAGTATTACTTTCTAATTAATGTTACTTTGATAATAATATTTATATCGTCTCATGTTGATTATAGATGTATTGTCTAGTCACTAAGTTGCAAAACTCACCCCTGTTTTCTAAAAATATTTTTCATGAACAAATATTTGACTATGTGAGACTTTCTATTCAAGAGTAATGGTCTGCAATGAGTATCTATCTTTGTCGAATTTCTAGAAGTATATGCTCCATATGTCACAGGCTGGATCCAACCATTCTTAGTTATTTTAATTTTTTTGTTAAAATATATAACTATTTATTTTAGAACTTATAAAATATTCGTAACTTGTTTATTCAACTTATATCTAAGTATGTTAAGCTTGCTATAGGATTATTTTCCTGATCGCCGGTCATGACTCATTTTGGGTTGTGACATTTCTTTTGGTCAAACTCTACGACAAATTGAATAACAGAGTTTTATGAAGAAACATATATTGGTTGCACCTTCCTGGTGGAGACTACAAACTACTGGAGCCACAAAGGAAGAAGAAAATACCACTCAAGATAACATCAGAGATTTTTGTCAAAGGGTCCACTTATAGATTTAAAATGAATGTGGAAAACATTCTAAATGACCAAACACCGAAAACAGTTCAACAGAACATGAACTGGGTTGGTTTAAGAGACTACACAGATGCATTGGTGGTAAAAATAATGGTTTGAAGGTATATGAAATTAAGGAAAATGGTATAGGTGTTGAAATATAGTCATACTATTAATGTATGTACTTATTTCCCCCCTCCCCCTTAATGCCATATCATCTATATACTTGCATTATGTAGCACTGTAGCATATTATACAAGCTGTAATGTTATTTTAATATGAATTTTGAAGTGATCGCATAAATTGACATGAGCCACAATTTAAGGTTGGGATGCAACAATGATGAGAATATGTATTAAAATACCATTATATTGCCTTTAGGAAGCTATTATTTGAAGAAAAGATGCTTGCTGTTTTTCCAAATAAACTTTGACCTTGTCCTGACTTGTGTTCATCCTCGCCACACAAAATCTGGACAACATAAAGGTCAAAGAACAATCATATTGATAGATGGGATTAAATTTCATCCATAATCAATGTAAAAGTTTATACTGATATCTAATCACGTGTCTGTTTGTAATAAAAGGGCACCACATGTGTTAAATGCTTTTATTAATGTAATAATTCATGATTGACTTTTTGCTAAAAACCCTGCTTATACTCACAGGTCACATTACATTAAAATTGAATTCTTTGTATATCACTGCCTAAAAAAATCTTGAGAAACTTCTAGTTTTGTATTATTTAATGCATGTAAACATTTTTTGGTTCAATGTGGTTAACTAAACAATTTAACATATTGCCTACAGCATGAAATTTGACCAAATTTGAATAAACAAAAATGACCATGAAACATCTGGGGGAAAAAGATATTGATTATGAGAGGGAACAGAAGAGCCTTACCCTGGATAACACCTGAAGATTGCACCAAATGGCAATGGGCGCATGTGATAAACTGTTGTAAAAGTGCTGCACAAATATAGATCAGAGTTTAGTCTTCTGATAGTGTCAGAATAAGCCAATACTCTCCACAATTCTGTTGAAATAAGTAGTAAACTCAGCAATTAGTAGTTGAAGGGCCAATGATGGTATTCTTCTCTCTCTTTCAAATTTTGATGCTGCTTCTGAACCTTCAACTATATAGTTTCCAAATATGAACATTGCTTGAGTTGGTACCATTCTGCCTCTTTATAGAAGGCTGTAATGTTGCATTCTCAATGTATCCGATCCTTGTCATTGGGAGACTCGTTGCTACATTCTAATGGGTGCAGTGTTGCTTTCATCAAAACTTTCTCTTTGCTTAGACACAGATAATACAGAATGATAATTAACTTCAATCCAATGTTTGTCATCGTATGATAATTAACTTCTAAATTCAACAGACATTTTAGAGTGAAGAAAAAGAATGAAACTCAAAAGCTTGGAATTGGAAGCTCAAGGCAGCCCGAAAAGCTGTTACTAAAACAATTTGGAATATCTTCACATAAATATCCTGCAACACATATATTACAGCCCTATAAAGAAGAATTAAGAAATAGAATACGGACATGGTACCAAAATCAAGTCCATTATGTCGAACAGACACAAATGCAACATAAACATTGTTGTTACCATAACCACTGCGACAGCATCAATGCAGCAATTGCAGCTATGTCGACCAATTTTTCCAACAAATTTTTGCAATTACAGTTATATCCGCCAATTTGTAAGTTATCCACAAAATGCAGTCATTACAAGCCATATATACTCTATTATTATTATTATTATTATTATTATTATTATTATTATTGTAACACCCTACTACACAGTGTTTTACGCTAAAATCGTAGAACAGAGGTAGTGTGATGTTACGGACCTTTAATCAGTTAAAATATACATATAATAGTGAAAGAGACAATATACTAGGAGTCTTGAAAAATTGATAAAGCAAATTCGCAGAATGAAAAGTGCAACGCTCAAGAAATAGGATTACTTGCGTGCTAAGGAACCTAAAAGGTAACGATAGAGATAAGCAAGAGAATAAAGAAAAGCCAAGAAAACAGCATAACTAGCTCCTGACTCAGCCTGCGAAGCCAAGGCTAGCCGGAGAATATATATACATACATATACAGATATCCCAAAATACTCAAAACTCAAAATAAGACCCTAGCTCTCCTTTAACCTCTGTGAGGAACAAAATAAACAAGTTTCTTGGAGAGCAAGCTAAGTACATAGGTACATATATATACAATCATAGAACCCAAAATAACCCAGGGATTACTCTGCTTCAAGATCCAGACGCCTAGCGAGGAGCCTCATGACCTGCATCTAAAAGCAACAATATAGTATGGAATGAGAACCGGAGGTTCTTCCCATGGTAAAGGTGCCACGCATATAATAGATAAGGTCTTGGGAATGCCAGAGGCAATCCTCAAACTCCGTCATACAATTGTAAAACTTAATTTCTAAACAGAAGCCATAAATAGGGGTAGGTAATCTAAACCTGCCTAAACTCACTCAATTGTAAACCTAATATAACACCAAACCATTTCACCCTTTCCTCCATCCCTCCGTCATCCATAATTCAGCAGAGACAAGCAAACAAACAAGTTCACGCACAAGTGATAAGTAGGTAGTGCAAGTAGCAAGTATAACAGGTAGCAGGAGGTGTATATTCAATTAGGCAAAAGCAGGAAACGCATAGCAATCATAACAAACAAATGCACATGATGTATGTCTGTCCTATGGCTGATCAGGCTCATCTGTCGGTTATCCAGCCAACCCGACAAGTCCAGAAACCTTAGGCTGTCTCCCATCGCACATCCCCAAGAGTCTATGTATAGATTTCACATTCATTCATCATATAATAACTCAATGGGGCTATCCATACCTGGGAATTTATACGTGCACCCTTACGACGTAGTGTCAATAGAGTATCGAGGTTCAACCTGGAACACGTGGTTGACAAGCCACTGTTCTTACCCAGGGAAATTCGTATCTCATATATCATCATTCATAAGCCATTTCATTTTCATAATCGATATTTAATCATTTATCAAGCCATGGCATTAAACTTCATTTAACATCCTCGTCTCCTTCATATAACTCATCATTTTACCTCTTACTTCACCCCCAAGTTATCTTATTTTTCTAGCTCCAATTAGCTATTGAACTTAGTACTATACTTTAAGTCGTAAAAGGAAGAAAATAGAGGTTCAGAAGTGAAAATCTGGTTTAAAACAGCCAAAATCAGTTTCACAGCAAACAGAGGCCACGCGTACGCGTGGGTTATGTGCACGCGTGGAGCGAATAGCAAGTCACACGTACGCGTGAGTCATGCGTATGTGTGATCATGCACATTAGCTTCTCACGCGCATGCATAGCTTCTCGTGCATGCGTTGTTAAAATGCCACACCATGCGTACGCGTGGGCCACGCATTCACATGGATAGACGTTTTTCCAAAATTGGCAGAATGCCCAGAAAGCTGTTATAAACCAGATTTTAACACCTGCGTCATAGTTTTATATACCAAATTTCCATCATCCATAACTTTCTCCACAAAATTCTATTTTTCACAAAATTGGTATCGTTCAAAAGTTTATTAAACCATCTTTCATTTGAAACAAACCACAATTCCATCCAAAATTTGAGGAGCAAGTTATGGACTTCCAAAATTCACCAAAACTCACTTTTTACCAAATAATACCCAAACCTCATTTTCACCAAATTCACATTTTCTACCCATAAAATCTGCATATTATCAACATATCAATCCCATTCATCAACAATCACTCCCAAAATTACCTTTAACTAATTCAACAAGTCTTAACCACCAATATATATCAACATATAACACATATATGATCAACCCTTCATTAACATGCATCAACACTTCACATATATTATCCCTTCAACACATATATCAACTCTTTATTAACACATATCAACATCTTCATCAACCCCTCATTAATGATCTCAAGAACACATGTTAAATACTAACAATTCATGCTCATAACTTCCAACACTAGCTCAATTACAAGAAACACATATTCAATAACTTCAATAACTCATAAATTCCAATACAAGTTCAACCATAAATTTATCCAACAACTTCACAAGACTAATCATTTAATGCATTTAACCAATTCAACTTAACATATGGTTCTCTAGCCTAAGTTTTCATAACACCTTAAATGTTAAATGCGCGAAACTTAAACCATACCTTGACCGATCACTTTATTCAATCCAAGGCAGTCTCACAAGCTATAAAATAGCCCCTCAAGCTTAGAGTAACCAGCCACAAACATAGCGTCAATCACCACCAAGCCTCCAAATGTCCACTTTTCAAGTTCAATGCTTATATACAAACTTAATTCATACCTAACACACACATATATATCCAAATTCAGATTTTTACATAATGACATCAAGATTAGATTAGGGTTTAGGTGGTTCTTACCATACCATACGCGTAGTAACTCAAACCCAATAAGCTCCACAAGCTAAATCGAACCTAAAACACCAAATTGGGCAAAATCTCACTATAGGGTTTTAAATTCAATAATAGAAAGGGAATAGAGATTCTAGAATGAAAATGGAGCTTACCGGTAAAATTGATCCGACAAAAATGTGGAGCTCGATGCGCTAGACATGTGGCCGCAAACGGTGCGGCGATCGGAGCTCAAACGAGGAAGTTATGGTGGTTGGAAATATTGAAGAGGGTTAGGGAGACTCTCCTCCTCTCCCCTTCTATTTTGGCGTCACTGAAGCTAAATGAGGGAGAAGAAGCTACTGCGTCTTTTAAGTTATGGGTCCGATTGGACCCACGGGCCCGGTTTGGGCCCTGGTTCAACCGGTTCGGTCTTTTCGGTCTAATTTTGTGCCAAATTTTTTGAAATTGGTATCAAAATTCTCGTTTTGAAGAGATCTATCCTATTTTGATATTAGTTTTGCATTTTTTATTTTCCTAATTAAAATTCGATTTATTAACTAATTATTTATCGATTTTAGTGGGGTTTATATCCTACCCACCTAGTTAGGAATTTTGTCCTCAAAATTCAAAGTGAGTTACCTAAAAAGAGGTGTGGGTAGTCCTTCCGCATCTCGGATTCAAGCTCCCAGGTATGTTCTTCAGTACCAGCCTGACTCCAAGCTACTTTCACCAAAGAAACCTCTTTCCCGCGTAAACGCTTAATGCTGGTATCATCAATTTTAACCGGAGTTACTGGAAGCATCAGATCTTCTCTCACTTGAACTGATTCCGACTCTAGGACATGTCTAGGATCAAAAGTGTATTTACGAAGCTTCAATACGTGAAACACGTCTTGCAGGTTCGAAAGATGTGGTGGCAAAGCGATCCTATACGCCACTGGTTCAATTCTCTTTAGGATTTCAAATGGCCTAATGTAACGGGGATTTAACTTCTTAGTTTTGATGGACTTCCCTATTCCAGTGGTCAGAGTAACCTTCAGGAAAACGTGTTCTCCTTCCTCAAACTCTAAAGGCTTCCACCTTTGGTCAGCATAGCTTTTCTGACGACTTTGAGCCATAAGCATTCGACTGTAGATTTTCTTTATTTGCTCAGTAGTTTCACTTATCATTTCAAGCCCTATCAAGCTCTTTTCTCCTGCTTCATACCAACATAACGGAGACTGAAATTTCCTTCCATACAAGGCCTCATATGGAGCCATTCTAATGCTCACATGATAGTTGTTGTTGTAAGAGAACTCTACCAAAGGCATATATTGATCCTAGCTCGCCGGCTGGTCCAAAACACAAGCTCTCTGCATGTCTTCCAAGGTTTGGATTGTTCTTTCTGATTGGCCATCCGTCTGAGGATGATATGCAGTACTTAGGCTTAATTGAGTGCCAAAAGCTCGTTGAAAAGCTCCTCAGAACCGTGATGTGAAGCAAGGATCTCTATCAGATACAATGGTAGAAGGTACGCCATGTACTCACAATCTCCTTTATGTATAACCGTGCCAACTCCTCCATAGTACATCTTATCCGAATAGGCAGAAAATGAGCTGACTTGGTCAGTCGATCTACAACCACCCAAATAGCATCATAACCTGTTCGAGTCCTTGGTAAACCCAACACAAAATCCATAGCAATGCTTTCCCATTTCCACTGTGGAATCTCTAAAGGTTGAAGGGTTCCTACTGTTCTTTGGTGTTCAATTTTGACTTTCTGGCAAGTTAGGCATTTGAAGACATGCAACGCCACATCATTTTTCATTCCTGGCCACCAGAACATCATCTTTAGATCTTGATACATCTTAGTGCTTCCAAGATGAATAGAGAACTCGCTCTTATGAGCTTCCTCCAATATGCTCTGTCACAAATCCCCGACATCTGGCATAATGATTCAACCCTTGAACCTCTATAACCCATCTTTATCTTCTAATACTCTTTATTGCTTGCCTTTCTCAATCGTCGGCAAAATCTTATATAACTCTTGGTCATTCTGATAAGCCTTTAGTAGTTCATCCTTGAAGTCACTTGAAATCTGTAACTGGCTTAGGCATAAAGTCCCAAACTCTTCTCTGATTCCCAGTTTCAATCATTGAAAGGCTTTCAGCAGTTCTTCCTCTCTTAGCATCATCCAAGCAGCACATAGGGATTTCCTACTCAGGACATCCGCCACCACATTCACCTTTCCTGAATGGTAGTTCAGCTCGAAGTCATAATCCTTTAGGAGTTCCATCCACCTCCTTTGATGCATATTCAACTCTTTTTGTTCAAATAGGTACTTTAAGTTCTTATGGTCTAAGAAAACTTGAAATTTCACACCATAGAGATAATAACTCTAAATCCTCAAAGAAAAGACAACGGCTGCAAGCTCCAAATCATGAGTTGGATAGTTTCTTTCATGTGGCCTTAACTGACGTGAGGCATAAGCTACAAGTTTATGATGCTGCATTAACACGCATCCTAAACCCTTAAAGGACGCATCATAGTATACCTCGAATGGTTCTCTTGGCTCAGGCAACACTAACACTGGTGCGGTAGTCAATCTTTACTTTAAGGCAAGGAAAATCTCCTCGCACTCAAGAGTCCACACAAAAGGAACATCCTTCCAAGTCAGCTTGGTCGAAGGCAAAGCGAGCTGTGAAAACCCTTTAATGAACCTCCAGTAGTAACCTGCCAAGCCTAAGAAACTCCTGATCTCCGTCACTGAAGTTGGCCGCTCCCAATTCATTACCGCCTCAACCTTAGCAGGATCCATTGTTATTCCTTGCTTACTCACCACGTGGCCAAGAAATTTCACTTCAGACTTCCAAAACTCACACTTGGATAGCTTGGCATACTGCTTCCTATCCTTCAGAATTTGCAGCACTGTTCACAAGTGCTCTGCATGCTCATCCTTTGTCTTAGAGTAGATAAGAATGTCATCGATAAACACAACAAAAAACTTATCCAGATATGGATGGAAAATCTTGTTCATGTAATCCATGAATATCGCCGGGGCATTAGTCAGTCCGAAGGATATCACTGTATATTCATAGTGGCCATAACGCATTCTGAAGGCAGTTTTGGAAATATGCTCATCTCTGACCCTTATCTGATGGTACCCCAATCGCAGGTCAATCTTGGAGAACACACTGGTTCCTTGTAACTGGTCCATCAGGTCATCAATCCTAGGCAACGGGTATTTATTCTTCACAGTAATCTTATTCAGCTGCTGGTAATCCACACATAATCGCATACTCCTGTCTTTCTTCTTCACCAGTAGTATTGGCACACCCCACAGAGATACACTTGGTCGGATAAAGATTTACCCAACAGATCCTCTAGTTGAGACTTCAATTCGGCCATTTCTAGAGGTGACATCCTATAAAGAGCACTCGAGATTGGTCTGGCCCCAGGTACTAACTCAATGGCAAACTCAACTTTTTGGTTAGGTAGAAATTCCTCAATATCATCAGGAAACACTTCTGGAAACTCACACACAACCGAAATTTGCTCCAAGGTTTGAACATCACCTGAAATACCCGCAGCTAACAACAATATTCCCTGACATTCGGCCCCAGAACAGTTCACTGTCATGGAATTCAGGTAGTAGTTATTTACCACAACCGGCCCCTCTGTGTCTTCTGGCATAAAGCACACTGTTTTTGCAAAGCAGTCGAGTAGAACATGATTCTTGGATAATCAGTCCAATCCCAAAATGAGATCAAGACCAATCAACGGCAAACAAATTAGGTTATGCCAAAGTCACGCTGTTGTATCCGAAAGGGAACTTGGGGGCATCCTAACCTAGTCACCATAGCCTCGTGAGTGGCATTATACACCTTTAAATCATACCCTAGGACTACTATTTTCAATCCTAACTCATCATCTTTCTCAAATGCAATAAAAGAATGTGTAGCTCCAGAATCAAACAAAGCATTCAAAGTTTTACCAGCCGTCTCACAGTTACCTCTGATCAATGTCTCTGACCCCTCAGCGCCTACTGAAGAAGTAGTATATACTCTCTCTGGTTGCTACATGACAAACCCCATTTTAAGGGTTTATCTTGTGCTGATTTCAGGGGTTTTATCAATGATTCCACACACTTTCTGTATGAAAATACAAGAATTTGCATTCCTTTCCTAGTTTTGCCCCATGGATGAAAACATACTTATTTTGCACTAAAATAAATACATTTCTAATCTTCTCTTGATGCCATTCGATGCCGTGACCCGTGTGTTAAGTGGTTCCAGAATATAGGGTAGGGATGGACCGGAAGAGAGAAGGAGGATGGGAGCAAAGGAAGGGAGCAAGAGAATTAAGCCTTGGAAATCTCAGCATGGGCGCGTGCACGCACTTGACGCGTCCGCGTGGATAGAACAACTAGAAGCCGAAGCCAAGAATCGAGCCACGAGTCGGCTTGCGTAGCGGCTAAGCCATGATCTTCTTGGGCGCGCACGCGTACGTCACGCCTCCGCGTACATTTCAAAATGCATCTGTGGCGCGCGCGCATACCTTGCGCGTGCGCGCCGATGTTCGAATGTGATTTTTTTAAGAAGT
>NC_029773.3:71738989-71741072 GCF_000817695.3 Arachis duranensis | reverse complement strand
CCATCGCATATGCTCAACTACTAGACGGGAAGGGTCCGATGAGGTTGCTATATGGTTGTTTGCTTTCCCTTTTTCTCTTGAAGACAAGGCTAAAGAATGGTTCTACACTCTATCTAGTGAAGTCACCTCCGATTGGGACCTACTTAGAAGAGGATTCTTGGACAAATTCTTGCCCCCGGAGAAGATGGATAGGCTAAGGAAGGAAATGTCTTGTATTGTGCAAGGTGAGACGGAACCACTCTACGAGTATTGGGAACGGTTTCGCAAGCTACTAGACGCATACCCTAATCACATGCTTGATACTCAAGTATTGCTTGGATACATATGTCAAGGGATGCGAGAGCAAGATAGAACTCTCTTGGACACATCTAGCAATGGTTCTTTGTCCAAATATAAAACAGCGGAGGAGGCATGGCAACTCATCATTGACTTAGCCAAACCGCGGAGGAGGCATGGCAACTTATTATTGACTTAGCCGAATCCAATCAACATATGAGGCGAAGAGTCAACCGTCCAAGGACCGTGAATGAGGTATCCACTAGTAGTGAAACCACCGCTCTAACTCAGTCCTTGAATGAGATGACATCCATCTTGAGGCAACTCCAATTGAACCAACAACAACCACAACAACCTCAATCATACCAACAACAACCCCCACCCCCTCAACAACCCAACCCCTCAAAAAGTATGTGGCATTTGTTCTTGCTATTCTCACTACACGGATGAGTGCCCAAGCCTTCAAGAAGACAACACTTTGGCGGCTACCCATAATTTCTATGACCGCCCAAACAAGGATACTACCAAGGCGGTAATTCTAACCAAGGGCACCCTTATCAAGGAGGAAGCTACAATCAAGGGGGTGGGTACCATAATCAAAATTGGAGAGACAATCACCAACAAGGAAATAGGGACAACAACAACAACGGAGGAGGTCAAAGATGGAACAACAACTCACAAAATTTCTCACAAAATCGGCCACCATACAACCAACAAAATCAACCATACAACCAACAAAACCCACAAAGAAACTACCAAACATACCAACCACCACATCAAAGACCACCATCCAACCAATCACAAGCTCCTCAACTCACATATACAACCACCCCCTCCAACCAAGACAAAACACTCCGGACCATTATCCAAGGCCAAAAGGAACTACAAAACACACTTGCTTCCGGTCTTACCGGCCTCACCTCTACACTACAAGCTCTTCTTGCACGCATGGATACACCATCAAACCCCACTCCTCAACCCCCAATCCAAAGTGTTATTCCCTCTCAACCCCAACCAAATCCAAAGGGGAGCATTAATGCCATCATCCTTAGATCCGAAACACAACTAAAAGAGAAGGAAGCAAAGGACTCAAATCCTATCACAACCACCCAAGAGGAGAGAATGGATGTGGAAGAGGTAGAGGAAGAGGAGACACCACAAGTCATAGTTGAAGATGAAGCCCAACCAACATGGGAGACAACTAAGGCCAAGAGAACCTTGGAAGAAAAAGAAATTGCTCAACCACTTCCATTTCCAACACTTGCAAAGAAAGCTAAAAAGCGCATAGAACTCGACCCAAAAATGGTAGAAATGTTCAAGAAAGTTGAGGTAACCATCCCCCTCTTTGATGCTATCCATCAAGTTCCTAGATATGCAAAATTCCTCAAAGATCTATGCATAAACAAGGATAGAATTCTTGAATTGGAAACCATCCCATTGGGGAGTTCTATTTCCGCTTTAATGGGAGCATTGCCCGAGAAGTGTGATAATCCGAGCCCTTGTATGGTCACTTGCACCGTTAACGGAGTTCAATTTATAGATTGCATGTGTGACCTCGGAGCATGTGTTAGCATCATGCCGCTCTCCGTCTACCGAGTATTGAAGTTGCCACCACTAAAAAGGTCGACGGCAAGATTTGTCCTAGCGGATAAAAGCATAATAACCGAGACGGGTGTTGCGGAAGACGTATTGGTGAATATTAAAGGGTTGGTGTTTCCAATTGACTTCTATGTCCTTGAAATGCCATCAAGCAAAACCGAAAGAGCATCATCTATTCTACTTGGAAGACCATTCTTGAGAACTTCTA
>NC_029773.3:71737291-71738931 GCF_000817695.3 Arachis duranensis | reverse complement strand
TCATTTGAAATAGACGGGAGAGTCGTAAGTTTCAGCCTAGAGGAAGCAATGAAACATCCGCCAGAGAATCACTCTCTATTCTGGTGTGACCCAATTGATAACATGGTTGCCGAAGTGCACCTTGCAAAGTTAGATGAGAAGTACATGATTGAAGAAGCAAACGAAGATCCAAGCAAATTAAACACCACACACCATACAAACCATCCGAAAACTCAAACTTCAAAGAATGAAAAGAAGATAGAATTGAAGCCACTACCACCCCATTTAAGATACTCATATCTTGATGAAGCCCAAGAACTCCCTGTCATAATTGCAAAAGAGTTAACCCCTCAACAAGAAGACAAATTGCTAAATGTATTGAGGAAAAACAAAAGGGCAATCGGGTGGACTTTGGCGGATCTGGTGGGAATAAGCCCCCAAGTATGCGAGCATCGCATATTTCTTGAAGAAGGAGCAAAACCGGTCCGACAACCTCAAAGGAGACTTAATCCAACTATTCTTGAGGTTGTGAAGAAAGAAGTCACTAAGCTACTTGAAGCGGACATCATCTATCCCATCTCGGATAGCGAGTGGGTAAGCCCGGTTCAAGTAGTGCCAAAGAAGTTCGGGGTGACTACAATCAAAAATGAAAACGGTGAACTTATAGCAACAAGAGTGCAAAATTCTTGGAGAGTATGCATAGACTACCGAAGGTTGAATGCGGCCACAAGAAAAGATCACTTCCCACTACCGTTTATTGATCAAATGCTTGATCGACTAGCCAGTAAATCATATTATTGTTTTCTTGATGGTTACTCTGGTTACTTCCAAATTCACATTGCTCTAGAGGACCAAGAAAAAACCACATTTACTTGCCCCTTTGGAACGTACGCTTACAAGCGTATGCCATTTGGCCTATGCAATGCACCGGCAATGTTCCAAAGATGCATGATGAGTTTATTTGTGGATTTTCTAGAACAATGTATGGAAGTTTTCATGGACGACTTTAGTGTGTACGGTGATTCATTTGAGCATTGCTTAGGCAACCTTGAAAAAGTCTTAGAGAGATGCACCAAAACAAACCTTGTCTTAAATTTTGAAAAATGTCATTTCATGGTCAAACAAGGCATTGTTTTGGGACACATAGTCTCCAAAGAAGGCATCTCTATAGATCCGGCAAAAGTAAATGTCATATCTAGTTTACCTTACCCCTCTTCCGAGAGGGAAGTCCGCTCTTTTCTTGGACATGCAGGATTCTACCGGAGATTCATCAAAGACTTTAGCAAGGTGGCCCTACCTCTTTCTCGATTACTACAAAAGGACACTGAATTTGAGCTAAGCAAAGAATGTATGGAAGCATATGACAAACTTAAAGTAGCATTGACATAAGCCCCTATTGTGCGAGGACCAAATTGGACTCAACCATTTGAAATCATGTGCGATGCCTCAAATTATGCGATAGGAGCCGCGTTAGCACAACGCGAAGGTAAGAATCCCTATGTCATAGCTTATGCTTCCAAAACATTAGACGGTGCCCAATCCAACTACACTATAACCGAAAAGGAACTCCTAGCCATTGTTTTTGCTTTGGACAAGTTCCGAGCCTACCTTCTTGGTTCCAAGGTTGTAGTGTACTCGGATCACGCAGCACTAAAGTATTT
>NC_029773.3:71717593-71737086 GCF_000817695.3 Arachis duranensis | reverse complement strand
CGAAGGAGGTGGCCACTATGGCCCCCAAAGAACGGCAAGAAAGGTCCTTGATTGCGGATTTTGGTGGCCAACTCTTCTCAAAGATGCTTCTCTCTACTGCAAATCTTGCCCCCAATGTATTAGGCTTGGAGATATTTCAAAGAAGGACGAAATTCCCCAACAAAATATGCTTTTTTGTGAAATCTTTGACGTATGGGGAATCGACTTCATGGGACCATTTCCAAATTCCAATGGCTTTCTCTACATCTTGTTAGCCGTCGATTATGTGTCAAAATGGGTGGAGGCAATCCCCACCCGAACGGATGACGCTCATGTTGTTTATTCTTTTGTGAGGAACAATATCATTTGTCGCTTTGGCTCCCCAAGAGCAATCATAAGTGACCAAGGATCCCACTTTTGCAACAAAAAAATGGAAGGCCTCATGAGAAGATATGGCATCATACACAAAGTCGCCACGGCTTACCACCCTCAGACAAACGGCCAAGCCGAAGTCTCTAACCGGGAAATCAAGCATGTCCTAGAAAGGATTGTAAAGCTGAATAGGAAAGATTGGAGCATTAAACTCTCCGATGCACTGTGGGCCTATCGAACGGCTTACAAGACACCTATTGGCATGAGCCCCTTTCGGCTTGTATATGGTAAAGCATGCCACTTACCAGTAGAAATCGAACACAAAGCTTATTGGGCAATAAAGGAATGTAATATGAGCTTGGGTGGAGCCGGAGTAGAGAGAAAGCTTCAATTAGCAGAATTGGAATGCTTAAGATTAGAAGCCTATGACAACTCTAGACTCTACAAGGAAAAGTTGAAAGCCATCCATGACAAGAACATTAGGAGAAGAGAATTCCGACCCGGTGACCTAGTTCTCCTTTACAACTCAAGATTGAGATTACTACCCGGAAAGCTTAGATCAAGGTGGGATGGACCCTACCAAGTAGAGAAGGTAGAACCTTTTGCGGTCTACCACTTGCGCCATCCATCAAGTCCGGAAATTTTCAAGGTAAATGGGCACCGTCTCAAATTGTACCATGGTGAGCAAAGAAAGAACTCCAAGGAATTTGAAGTATTCCTCTTGAGGGATGCACCTCTTGAACAAGAACTTTGAGCTATTGAAAGTCCAACTTAAGGACGGTAAACAAAAGTGCTAGGTGGGAGACACCCTACCATGGTAAGATCTTCCTTTGTATATAGCCATTGCATCATTCTTTGATTGACACTAGCTTAACACTTGACTTTATGTTTGATAGTTAGATTTCAATCCTAATTCTGCTTCATTTGTTGAGTTCATTGGTAGTTTATCAAGTTAAAACGCCTTACTATAGTACTGAAGTGGCTGTTTGGGGGGTTGGAATGTCATAAGTGGTGCAAAATCATGCAAAATTTTGAAAAAGCACCCTTCTGCGCGTGCGCGCACCTGGCGCGTGCGCGCCCTTGAGGCATTTGGCGACAACCCACGCGAACGCGCACCGTGTGCGGACGCGTGGGTTGCAAAAAACACCCCTCCATATATTTACCCGAGAGTTACGCCCACACCAAGCCAGCACCATGCCTGAAGCATAGGCAACTCGCGCGTGCGCACACATGACGCGTACGCGCACTTGGGCGAAATCTGCAGATCGACGCGCTAGCGTACTGTGCGCGCCCACGTCGATCACTTTGTTGCACCCCTGGTACATATTCCAGAGAGTTAAGCCACTCTCGAGCCCGCACTAAGCCACCAGCCCAGCACCTCTGCCGCGTGCGCGCTCCTGGCGCGCACGCGTCCATACACTACCAACACAAGGTGCGCACGCGCGCCTTCACCGCGCCCACGTCCCTGGTTCTGCACTTTCCTCTAGGCCACTCCATAGAGAGTTAGGCCCACCCCAGGCCGATATCATGCCTGGGGCATACCCCCGTTGACGCGTGCGCGCACAGTGCGCGTGCGCGCCGTCAACCCTGTCGCCAACTTCTGGTACCTCGTCCAGAGAGTTGTGCCTCCTCTATGCCACCATTGAGCTACCAGCCCAAGCGCATGGACGCGTGCGCGCAGCGTACGCAGGCGCGCTTTCACTCCACCTCGCCCCTTCGCGCGAGCGCGCACCGTGCGCGCACGCGCGGGTGATCGACGCCAACTTAAGAAGGGAGCCTACTTGCCCCCTTCATTTTTCTTCTTCATACTCTCTTCTTCTCATTCTCTCTACTACCCATCCACTTACTACCATCTTTTCTTCCAGTCAACCACCTCCCACCACCCACCTCCGGTGGCCCCACATCACCCCACTCTACAACTTCTTCTTCCATACCCTCTTCCATCTTTCAAGGTACTATACTAAGGTACCCTCTCATTACACCTATCTCTTTTGATTCTTAATCATTTGGTTTCACTTTCTTTTAGGTAGCCTCTTTCCTTCCCTCCTCCCTCCTTTTAGTTATTCCTTTAGAGTGTTTTTTGTTTTCCTTTTCTTTTCTCTTTCTCAATTTAACTCTTCATAGGCATTTGGGTCTCAACTTCTCTTGCATTGGTAGATGAGATGTGTTGCTTGATTTTCTTACACCCATTGTGCACTATAGTCATTAATAATGGATTGTGGAATGTTACATTGCTTTTACCTTCTTCTAATCACATACTACAAAAAGGATGCACGCCAAGTGTTCGACGAAAGGCATACTTGAGTTTTGAGTCCATTTTGACTAAATTGCCTCTCCACTAATCACTTTTGCGTGCATCCCCACATTCCCCATATGCCTCTCATGCTTCTTACTTGCATGCCTAACCTACTCTTGTACCACATGCAAATGAATTGCCTTGCTCTTCACATGTTATCTTAGTTACATGTTGCAGCTGTCATGTAATAATGATACCCACAGTTTATGGCATAACTTTTCATTGCATCACCACATTTAATTACGCTTCTTTGGGTTTGATGTTATCCCCTTTCTTTGCTATCACAGGATGGTAATCAAAAAGAACAAAGGGAAGGCCCCGAAGAAGCCAGCTTCCACTAAAGCGCACCAAGAACCTACGGCCAAGCTGCTCTTAAAGAAGACTAAGGGCCCCGTTGATGTTCTAGAGAAGGACAACCCTCCAAAAGATTCAAACAAGTTCCCCAACCGCTACTGCGAACTTGTTTATTCAAAAATGATTGAAAGGAATTATCACCCGGAACCCCTCCTAGTCCTATCGGCTCACCTCCACCCGATTTTGATGCCACACATTGACCGGAGGCAATGGCAGTTCCTCTTGAGGCAACCAAAGGAGGCTAATCTCTCATGGGTGGTGGAATTTTACTCCAACTACCACTCACCCCTTCTCACATCAATATTCGTGCGCCGGAAGCAAGTATCAGTCACAGTGGAAACCATCCGAGAAGTCCTTGGGATTGGGCCATCGGCGGATGGATATGATGCCTACCAAGAAGTCTTGGCTACATGCGATGACCGTGCTTTCGATTGGGGCGCGATCCTCCGCATAATTGCTTTACCCGACGCATATTGGATTCGGAGAACCATAAAGCAAAGACCAAAGGGTTTAGACGTCCGCCACCTCACTCAAGAAGCCACGGCATGGGCCCAAATTCTAGCTCACTACGTGCTCCCAAGCACCCATGGGTCATCCATTACCGCCGAGCTTGCCTTATTGATATGGTGCATCTTAACCGAGAGACCGGTCGACATTTCGCATGCCATTCGGCAATCCATGGGGCGTATTCATGCCAAGGGAAATCTACCATTCCCAGCTATGGTGACCGAATTAGTTGCAAAGGCCGGCGTCAACCGAGAGGCTAAAGATAGGAGAACCTCGATTCCGGTCGAAGGTGATGTTATTCCGACCAAGAGATGCCTCAAGCCTCCGGAATTCACCAAGGACATTGGTCTACCCATACTGACTCGCAACACTACCACCTCATCTACACCACAAAAATCAGCCACCCAACGCCTTGAAGACCTTCACAAGAAATTGGACCGTTATGAGAGGCGTAACCAACGCCGATATGCTCATGTGAAGAAACTTCTAAGCGTAGTCACACCACCTATGGAGGAGCCAGATATCTCCACATCCACCGCAACTTCAAGCGGGGATGCCGATGACATTGGAGATGAGGGACACTCGGGACTCGACCACCCACTGCGCCTAACCTATAGCACGGAGGACCGTGCTAAGTTTTAAGTGTGGGGAGGTCGACCGACCGATCTCCATAGGTAACACCCAAATAAATTCTTGTTCCTTGAACTCCATCATAATTAGGATAGGTTGCATGATTAGGTTTTAGTTGGCACCATTCGCATGATAAGTCTACTTGGTTGGAACAATGAAACTCTTTCTTAGGAAACTAATACTTTGGGGCAACCTAGGGCAACCTACTAATTTGAAAAAGAAAATTTGTGGAACTTGCTTGAAAGAATTTATTTTGGAACATGGCTTTTGAGCTAAGAACACAAGCAAGTGAGTTTTGAGCCTAATGGTGTGGTTACACCTTATAACCACTTATTTTCCTTCTTGTGTGCATTATTCTCTTTCTATGATTGTAATCCTTGATTTGTTTGATTCTTTATGTCCGTTATTTTGTGTATTCATGCATTTATATGATTGAGGCCATCATTTCATTAGCTCACTCACCCAAATGGCCTTACCTTTTATCTTCCATTGTTAGCCAAATTTGAGCCTTCAATTAACCCACTTTGTTCTTAATTTAGCACATTACAAGCCTTAAAGCGAAAAACAACAAATGTCCTCATTTGGATCTTTGATTAGCTTAGGCTAGAGTGCGTGAGTATCATTCAAGTGTGGGAACCTTGGGACATTGGGTGAATAAAAGGGTAATTTTGTATTGTTATTGAAAATATTGGGAATTGGGTACATACTTATGTATTGATCAAATGTAAAACCTTATGCATTGATGTTCTTGTATATAAAAAGAAAGAGAAGAAAAGAAAAGAAATAAATATGCAAAAGACAAGAAAAAAAATAGAAAAGAAAAAAAAAGAAAGAAAAAAAAGGGGGGGACAAAATGCCCCAAAGCAAAGTGTAGCTCAATAAAGTCAATGCATAAGTGTTGTGAAATGAAAAGGAAATACATGAGTATGTGAAAAAGTGAAAAATGGATAGTTGGGTTAGAACTTAATTGTATAGGATGTCGTAGGCTAGGTGGGAAGTCTAAGCTTATCAAAGATTCAAATCTCAAGCTCACTTAACCAAATATGCATCCTACCTTAACCCCAACCCCATTACAACCGAAGAAAAGACCTCATGATACTTATATGCATACATGAAATATATGTCGATTGTTAGAAGAAAAACAAATCTTGGAAAGCATGATTAGGGGAGAATTGAGTGAATCAACCCCAAACACCGAGCGGTTAGAGTGTAAACACTTCCGGTGAGGGTTCGATGCTCAATTCCTTGATTCCCGGTTCTCACGAGCATTCCTCATGCAAGGTTGCATATACCGCATTTGATGCTTAGAAATTGGCAAGTCCCATATCTTGACCACCATTGTGTCCCATATGCTCGCATATGTCATGGGAAGGTTGATTTGTTCCTAACCAAGTAGAAAATAGCACTAGTCATAGTTGCATTCATATAAGTAGGTTGCACTTCATGAGTCTTATACTTTTGTGATCCCTCGGTCTTCTGTGTTTCTTTTACGTTTCTCTAAGCATGAGGACATGCTAGAATCTAAGTGTGGGGAGGTTGACAAACCCCATTTTAAGGGTTTATCTTGTGCTGATTTCAGGGGTTTTATCAATGATTCCACACACTTTCTGTATGAAAATACAAAAATTTGCATTCCTTTCCTAGTTTTGCCCCATGGATGAAAACATACTTATTTTGCACTAAAATAAATACATTTCTAATCTTCTCTTGATGCCATTCGATGCCGTGACCTGTGTGTTAAGTGGTTCCAGAATATAGGGCAGGGATGGACCGGAAGAGAGAAGGAGGATGGGAGCAAAGGAAGGGAGTAAGAGAATTAAGCCTTGGAAATCTCAGCATGGGCGCGTGTGCGCACTTGACGCATCCGCGTGGATAGAACAACTAGAAGCCGAAGCCAAGAGTCGAACCATGAGTCGGCTTGCGTAGCGGCTAAGTCATGATCTTCTTGGGCGTGCACGCGTACGTCACGCCTCCGCGTACATTTCAAAATGCATCTGTGGCGCGCGCGCATACCTTGCGCGTGCACGCCGATGTTCGAATGTGATTTTTTTAAGAAGCCACGTGACTTAGAGTTCATGTAATAGATTTTCTTCTCCAATTTCAAGTAGTAGTTGTAATTGCTAAATTCTCTTAGATCTAGAATTCAACTTTGTGTTTTTGAATTTCATCAATACTTTGAGAATTTGATCCTCATTGTTGCTCTTTGATACTTGTTATTAGTTCCTTGTGTTGCAATACCTTTAATTCTACTTCTCTTCTCATTTTACTATGACTTTCTTTCTTGCTCATCAAATGTTTGATAAAATGTCAACACTAGTTATGGAGTAGTTCTCACTTGGCATAGGGTTGGGCCATTAGAAGAAGTTGAATAGTTGTGTCAATTGTTGATTTGGAATTAGGGATTGCTAATTGACTTGGAGTGCACTAAAGCTAGATTCCCATGAGGTGAAGCTAGGACTTGTGACTCAAGTTGATTATTTTCATTTAACTTTCCTCTATACCTAGAGGATAACTAAATGAGGCAACGCCTAATTGTTATCTTCGTTGAAAGAACTATAAGGATATGAATTCAAATGCCAACCCTAAGCCAAGTCTTTTAATGATTGATTGCTTGTTTCCTACTACTTTGCTAAAACTTTCAAAGAATCCTAACAAAGCTTTCTAATCAATAAGATGCACATTTTGGCAATTCCAAGGGAGGACGACTCAGGAGACTAGTACTCTCGGATATAGATTGTAGGATTGTTTGGTACGAAATCTAAATGTCGATTAGACTATACTCACGATCATATTCATCTTTGAATTCTAAATCGGCATGCTAAATTTCGTTTATCACTACACTCGGCCTATCTCATACCTCTTCTTCTCTGGGCAGCTATTAGCCAAGTGTCCAAGCTGTCCACAGGAATAACAGACTCCAGTCCCAAACCTGCATGGCCCTGAATGGTACTTCCCACATCTGTGGCAACTCAAATCCTGCTGTGGCTGCTTCCCCTGTCTTCTTCCCTGATTAGCATTGGTATTAGGCCTCTTGAAGTTACCTTGTCCTTGGTTATTCTGAGGGA
The DNA here is from genome assembly GCF_000817695.3 of Arachis duranensis. Classification (NCBI taxonomy): domain Eukaryota; kingdom Viridiplantae; phylum Streptophyta; class Magnoliopsida; order Fabales; family Fabaceae; genus Arachis; species Arachis duranensis. The sequence continues at coordinate 71,729,883 of NC_029773.3, read as the reverse complement.
CAAAGCCTCTACACTTGAACTGTCTGCCCCTAGGTGCAAAATTCCTCCCTGTGGTCCTCTGGAATTGCATCCTCATACCCCTTTTTCTGCTGTAGCCCTTCTGACACACTCCTTAGCCACCCTGCTCTTATTCACAAGCTCAGAGAACACCCGAATCTCCATAGGTGCTACAAAGCTTTGAATGTCACTCCTAAAGCCTCCTTCATACTTTATGCACTTCCACTCAGCAAAATCCTCAGGAGTTCCCTGACAGATGCGTGAAAAATGGCATAGTTCCTCAAATTTACTTGTGTACTCAGTAATGGTCATTTGGCCCTGTTTCAGCTGAAGCAATTCAAATTCTTTGGCATTTCTAACTGAGTTGGGGAAATATTTCTTATAGAATTCTTCTCGAAATAACTCCCAAGAGATCACAACCCCGTCAGGCTGCAGAATGCGCCTCATGCCCTGCCACCAATGCTGAGCTTCACCATGCAGCTGGTAGGTTCCAAACTCAATCCACTATTCATCAGGAACCTGCTGAGCCTGTAATGCCCACTCAATAGCTTGTATCTAGTTATCCGCATCAGTAGAGTTCGAGGTCCCTCTGAAGGTCGAAGGGTGAACTTTCAGGAAGGAATAAAGTGACATTGGACCATTATCACCATTATTGCCATTATTTCCATTATTAATTTGATATCCCAGGGGTTCAGTTGTCGCTTGCATTTCTGCTGCCATATTGCCTAAAGCATCCATGAAGTCTACAGGGTTAGGAGTATTCCCTGATGCTTCAGGCATAGCATTGCCTATTCTGCCTCTACCTCGCCCGCGTCCGCGTCCGCGAGTAGACATTTGGTCCCTATACACACCAAACAAGTGATATCAAGTTGATCTGTCTCGATATCACAAGTCCAGTGCTTTAAGTCCCAAATGCATGCTCATGAATGTTTATGCCACATGTATCAGTTAGATATCCTACTAGTACATAAACACATACACAGAGAACGCACAAAAGCACAATCAAAATGTCCTCAGGCTCTATAGGAATGAACTACTCTGATACCATAATGTAACACCCTACTACACAGTGTTTTACGCCTAAGTCGTAGAATAGAGGTAGTGTGATGTTACAGACCTCTAATTAGTTAAAATATACATATAATAGTGAAAGAGATAATATACTAGGAGCCTTGAAAAATGGGTAAAACAAATTTGCAAAATGAAAAGCGCAATGGTCAAAAAATAGGATTACTTGCGTGCTAAGGAACCTAAAAGGTAACGATAGAGATAAGCAAGAGAGTAAAGGAAAGCCAAAAAAATAGCATAACTAGCTCCTGACTCAGCCTGCGAAGCCAAGACTGGCCGAAGAATATATATACATACATATACAGATATCCCAAAATACTCAAAACTCAACATAAGACCCTAGCTCTCCTTTAACCTCTATGAGGAACAAAATAAACAATTTTCTTGGAGAGCAAGCTAAGTACATAGGTACATATATATACAATCATAGAACCCAAAATAACTCAGGGACTACTCCGCTTCAAGATCCAGACGCCTAGCAAAGAGCCTTACGACCTGCATCTGAAACAACAATACAGTATGGAATGAGAACCGGAGGTTCTCCCAATGGTAAAGGTGCCACGCGTATATTAGATAAGGTCCTGGGAATGCCAGAGGCAATCCTAGACCTCCGTCATACAATTGTAAAACTTAATTTCTAAACAGAAGCCATAAATAGGGGTAGGTAATCTAAACCTGCCTAAACTCACTCAATTGTAAACCTATAACATAACACTAAACCATTTCACCCTTTTCTCTATCCCTCCGTCATCCATAATTCAGCAGAGACTAGCAAACAAACAAGTTCACGCACAAGTGATAAGCAAGTAGTGCAAGTAGCAAGTATAACAGGTAGCAGGAGGTGTATATTCAATTAGGCAAACCCAGGAAATGCATAGCAATCAAAACAAACAAATGCACATGATTTATGCCTGTCCTATGGCTGATGAGGCTCATCTGTTGGTTATCCATCCAACCCGACAAGTCCGAAAACCTTAGACTGTCCCCCGTCGCGCATTCCCAAGAGTCTATGCATAGATTTCACATTCATTCATCATATAATCACTCAATGTGGGCTATCTATACCCGGAAATCTATACGTGCCCGATCACCCTTACGACGTAGGGTTAACAAAGTATCGAGGTTCAACCTGGAACACGTGGTGGCAAGCCCGGTTCTTACCCAGGAAAACTTGTATCTCAGATATCATCATTCATAAGCCATTTCATATAATTAATATATAATCATTTATCAAGCCATGGCATTAAAGTTCATTTAACATCCTCATCTCCTTCATATAACTCATCATTTTACCTCTTACTTAACCCCCAAGTTATCTTATTTTCCTAGCTCCAATTAGCTACTAAACTTAGTACTATACTTTAAGTCTTAAAAGGAAGAAAATAGAGATTTAGAAGTGAAAATCTGGTTTAAAACAGCCAAAATCCAGTTTTGCAACAAATAGAGGCCACGCGTACGCATAGGTCACGCGCACGCGTGGAGCAAACAGCAAGTCATGCGTATGCATGATCATGCGCCTTAGCTTCTCACGCGCACGCATGGCTTCTCGCGCATGCGTCATTAAAATGCCACGCCACGCGTACGCGTGGGCCACGCATACGCATGGATGGACGTTTTTCCAAAATTGGCAGAATGCCCAGAAAGCTGCTATAAACCAGATTTTAACACCTGCATCACAGTTTTATATACCAAACTTCCGTCGTCCATAACTTTCTTCACAAAATTCTGTTTTTCACAAAATTGGTATCGTTCAAAAGTTTATTAAACTATCTTTCATTTGAAATGAACCATAATTCCATCCAAAATTTGAGGAGCAAGTTATGGACTTCCAAAGTTCACCAAAACTCACTTTTTACCAAATAATACCCAAACCTCATTTTCACCAAATTCACATTTCCTACCCATAAAATCTGCATATTATCAACATATCAATCCCATTCATCAACAACCACTCCCAAAATTACCTTTAACTAATTCAACAAGTCTTAACCACCAATATATATCAACATATAACACATATATGATCAACCCTTCATTAACATGCATCAACACTTCACATATATTATCCCTTCAACACATATATCAACTCTTTATTAACACATATCAACATCTTCATCAACCCCTCATTAATGATCTCAAGAACACATGTTAAATACTAACAATTCATGCTCATAACTTCCAACACTAGCTCAATTACAAGAAACACATATTCAATAACTTCAACAACTCATAAATTCCAATACAAGTTCAACCATAAATTTATCCAACAACTTCACAAGACTAATCATTTAATGCATTTAACCAATTCAACTTAACCTATGGTTCTCTAGCCTAAGTTTTCATAACACCTTAAATGTTAAATGCGTGAAACCTAAACCATACCTTGACCGATCACTTTATTCAATCCAAGGCAGTCTCACAAGCTATAAAACAGCCCCTCAAGCTTAGAGTAACTAGCCACAAACATAGCGTCAATCACCACCAAGCCTCCAAATGTTCACTTTTCAAGTTCAATGCTTATATACAAACTTAATTCATACCTAACACACACATATATATCCAAATTCAGATTTGTACATAATGACATCAAGATTAGATTAGGGTTTAGGTGGTCCTTACCACACCCATATGCGTAGTAACTCAAACCCAATAAGCTCCACAAGCTAAATCGAACCGAAAACACCAAATTGGGCAAAATATCACCATAGGATTTCAAATTTATTAATAGAAAGGGAACGGTGCGGCAAAAATGTAGAGCTCAACGCACTGGACGCGTGGCCGCGAACAGTGCGGCGATCGTAGCTCAAACGAGGAAGTTATGGTAGTTGGAAATATTGAAGAGGGTTAGGGAAGCTCTCCTCCTCTCCCCTTCTATTTTGGCATCGCTGAAGCTAAATGAGGGAGAAGAAGCTGCTACTTCTTTTAAGTTATGGGTCCGGTTGGACCCACGGGTCCGGTTGGAGCCACGGGTCCGATTTGGGCTCTGGTTCAACCGGTTCGGTTCTTCTGGTCCAATTTTGGTCCAAATTTTTCGAAATTGGTATCGAAATTCTTGTTTTGAGGAGCTCTATCCTATTTTGATATTAGTTTTACATTTTTAATTTTTTTAATTAAAATTCAATTTATTGACTAATTATTTATCGATTTTAGCGGGGTTTACAATTATTATTATCTTTGAGCTGTATTTTTTTATTGAAATATCGAAAATTTTGTAACAGACATGATTCTACTCCTAAAACCAATCTATTCTTAATATATAAAAGTAGATGGATAATTTTACCCACATTACTTGTAAGACATCTTTCTCTCCCTATTAATGTCATGTCAGCAACATTGCTTATTTGGCAAAACCTTAGAAACAACCACTCAATCTTTGCCAAATCAACTATTATTTTCAAATCAGCAAAAAAATAAAATATACAAGTAATAGAAATATATGCAAATTAAACTACAAAATTACCATTAACAATGAAAATAATTAGAAATTAATAGTGTCTAACCAAATTTTTAAGCTACAAGAATCCATATCCCTATATTTATTATATCTTACCGTCATACACCAATGATTAATTTATTAATTTTTATAAATAACTCAATAAATGTAATAAATATTCATATTACAAATGTCATAATAATCTATTAATCATAATAAATTTTACGTTACAAATATTCAAATTCCATACTATTTGAACTACTTACATAAATTTCTTATTACTATTTCTTCAAATAACATGAAGCACAAGAAATTTATTTTCGCACTACACAACATCTCAAATTTACTCAATGGAGCATCATTTTTTGGACAATATCACCAAACAAATGCAAAGTCTATAGAAAATATTAACACCCACAAATGAAGAAGAGTCTCTTTGCTTAGAAATGAATATATTAGATGAAAAGGTACAAAAGAAACATATTTATTGTATTTTTAAATTAATTTACGAAAAAAAATACTTTTAATTATTTTTATTTTTTATTTTATATTATTTTATAATACTTTATATATAATTGTATTTTAATATCGTTAAAATTATACTTCTTTCAATATGCTATTCATTGTTCCTTTTCTAATAACTTAAAAAAATGTAATCAAACATTATTTTAAATTTGCTAACTCTGCAGGAAACACCTCTTCATGTAATTGTGAAGAGAAATATGATGAACAAATTCAAACATTTGTTACAAGAAGAAAAAGTCTATGCTATAGACTAATTAAAGGTATAATGAAAGCAAATTTTTTACTCACAACTGTTGCGAAAGAAATTAAAGATCCAGTTTTGAATACTTTACAACATTATTTTAAATTTACATCACTTGAGACATTGTCTAAAAGGGTGGGTCAAAGAAAATATTAACAGGTAATTTCACTTTATACTATTTCAATTATTCTTATTAAAAATAACTTATTCGAAAAAGAATTCTACACATTTTTGTTCTTTTTATTATAGATATTATTGAAAAACTGCATGCACAGCAAGAGATTAAGGAGAAAAAAAACCATACAAATTCAAGACACATCTTCGGAAGAAGAACATACATGCAAAAATAGAACAAACAACACAATAGAAAGTGCATACAACTCAACAATTCATAAAGATCATGACTTTACAAGAACCTATGACAAAAAGAAGAAAGCAATAACTCTAACAATAACCAATAAAAAAAGGAGGACGAGCACCACATAAAAAGATTAAATCCATCAACTAAAACAAATGCAAAAATCAAACCACCAAATAAAAATATCACTTTATATAACTCTAACATCCAAATCTTTTGTACTACAAATTATTTTAAATAAAACACCTTTTAAATTTAACTTTAATTTATATATATTTAATTTAATTCTACAAAATATAACTATCATTAGTATTTATTATATACTATCATTAACTTACCGTTAACACATTGCACGAGTCTCATTCTAGTGGTTAATTAAAAGGAAAAAAATATCAATTACTCTAAACGACCATGTGTTGTTCAAAAACTCTAATTTCAGTGACAATTGATGTCTCTGCTATCATCAACCGTGGAGTATATATGATTTTGGACCTTTGTGTATAAATCTTTCACCTATTAACAAACACAATTGTTCAAAAAAAACTCTAATATCAGATTTTATTGAGTTTAAATTACATTCCAACCCTTGAATTTGTTCCCCAGTTAATTGTTCGTTGAATTATGGAATTAATCATTTTCTTTTCACCTAAGTTCACAGGGTTTACCAAGATGCATGAGATGGCAAAAATCAGAGTCAGCATGAACGCCCAATTAAAATACATATATATATAAAAGAAAAAAAAAAGAAGGGGCATGTTAAATGGCCCTCTTTCATTGTTAGTTTTTATGAACAATTCCAGCATTCCAAATCTTCAAGAGGATTACTTTAAAACAAACCATTTACGTGATGGAAAAAATTAGCCACTTTTTTTTTCTTTCATAAAATCACCAAAATCATATTTTGTTCCTGTCTGGTACATATTGTAATCAATATTTTCCATTCTTCAAAAAAAAGTTAGAAAAGGCACAGGAACAAAGGCTCTAAATGGATTTCCACAATTGCAATAATAACAAACTATAAGAGTAATGATAATAAAAGATGCAGTTCATTTAATTGGTCAAAAAAAAAACGAATCAAATTCTGTTTTCTTTTTCTTTGTTCTACAAAGATACACTCTCTCTGTGAAATCAATTTTAAACATGAGATTTGATTATCTTTTTTTTCTTCTCACTATTTTATTTAATTTATCTTATTTGTAATCTTTTCAAATCTTGAAATTAACTTACCATTTTTAGAAACAGAAGATACTGGTTGATTGAAAGATTTAATTTTAATTTGTCAAACCCTATACGGAGGTGAGACCAAATTCCTATACGCGAGAGTTTCCGAGACAATTTTTGAAGGGAGTACTAGAAGAGGAAATTGTTTGATCAACTATTTCTTAGTGGGAAGCGCCGGTTATGCCGGAGAAGAAGGAAGAGAACGACAGGAAGCCTTATACAAAGAGAGTGTACCAACGAACTTTCGCGACTCAATCTAATCTTTCTTTTGAACCTACATTGAAACTCTATTCGGAGCTCTTCCTAAATGGCTTGATTACCTTTCTAATTTTACTCCTTATGCACATGATTCTTGTTTCTTTCAGGATGAGTCTGAGCTTGTCTTGATATAAACGCGTAATCCTTGAATCTTGTGTGCTCGCTGTGAATAGAGTTGCTCTTATTCGCAAACCGTATTCTTCAGAGTCAGCTGAGATTCTTTTGACTCTATACATTTTGTTCTTTCCACCAAAAGGTCATTGATTTGAAATCTTTTCTTGAGATGCACTTAGGATCCTCTTCTTGTGCATTTCATTATTTTAGTACAACTCTATTTGACCGTATACGAGATTTTCTTTCTGATTTCTCACAAACATCATTCGTATTGTTTATTCATCTTTCGAGCTTAATGACTTCTTGAAAATCAACTCGAGTCTATACTAGTATCGCGTATGAATCCTAGATGTAATCGTAGAAATGTTGATTCCTTAAGAGCAAGACTTTTGGACGCAAAAGATGAAGCATGTAAGCGTGCACAATCAATAGGAGTTTTGGAGTTTTAAATTCTTGCCACCCATAATGTCTATAATTAAGTTAATGCACTAGCTAGAATGCACTATTTTCATGGATACCCGAATGCAAAGAGAGCTTTTCGAACTCCAAAATAAGAATTAACCGTTGTGCTAATAGTCATGATACCCGAACTTAATTAACTAGTCGAAATTTTTGCGATGCATTACTAGAGGGGTTGAGGATGCGTGCGAATACAACATCGTGAAGTGGTGACGGACGCCTTGAGCAAGAAGTTCCTGAGGAATGCTTGGATATAATTTTCGGAGGAAGGAATGCTAGAAAAGTTGGAACTCTAAGTTGGATATCGAGAGTGTAGCTGAAGGAGTCAAACTAAACCTATTAAAGTCTTAAAACGTGGCAAAGACGAGATACAGGAAGCGTAAGAAGACGATAAAGAGCTACCGAGGATGTCGAAGTCTGGTAAATAAACAGAAAATCAAGAAGAAATCAAGGGAAATAAAGAATGAGACTGGGAGGAATGAAGAAACATATCAAAAGTACAAGAAGAGATTAGTATGCCTAATGCAAAGAGTATGAACATAAACCATTGTCCGAAACCATTAAGGACGGATCTCAATTCAACCAAGGATTGCTAAGGTGTATCACAAGTATAATAAGATAGGGTTGAGTGTTCGATACGATGGATAATATGACGACGCGTGTGACTGAATATCTGACATGTTCGAAGATAAGAAGCAAGTACCAAGAGTCATCTGAGTTGTGATAACCATGGAAGGGTTCACAATGAAATTACAAGGGATTGCTACTGATTATGAAATGGGTTATCGGGGACTAGGATAGGAAGTAATGTTGTTAGGTGATCGTGGGTCAGTCAACCCAAATCTATTCCACCCATCGGGACAAACTGTTTATTGAAGATATTAAACGAGATTAGACATCAGAAAGTAAGTAAGGCTTCACGGTGCGCTAAAAGCCTTTGTGCTGATTTGAGACTGAAGCATCAAACATTTTCATTTCCTGAATCTGATAGTCGAGACGATGGAGAAAAACTACAACAGATTCACATTAAGATTCTTATTATGAAAAGCCGATAGAAGAGTTATGCGAACCTAAAGAAAAGACTTTTCAAGTTTGAAGAAGGAAGATATGCATTTCTAAAGATTACTTCAACGAACTAGAATCAGATAAGCAATCAAAAATTAAGAAGTTAAACACCGCTACATTGGTCCATTTCAATTTTGGGAGAGCATTGATGGCTAGTGGCATATCAAATAATTTTCCTGCCGTACTTTTCGAACCTTTTCGATGTACTCCATATTTCGTAACTTCTGAAACACGCTTCTAAAACAAATTCATATCTTACAACCTACGTTAGTTTAAATGAAAGGAGATGGACGCTTTGAGTGATGAGGTCAGCTTCAAAAAACTCTAAGTATTCGGAAGGACTACCCACACCTCTTTTTAGATAACTGAATCTGAATTTTGAGGGCAAAATTCTTAATTATGTGGGTAGGATATAAATCCCGCAAAATTAGCGAATAATTAATCAATAAATTAGAAATGTAAATTTTATATTAAAATAAGATAGAGCTAATTAAAATAAAAATTTTGACATTAATTTCAAAGAATTTGGCCCAAGATTGGACCGAACAGACCAAACCGGTCAAACCGAACCTGAACTGGGCCCGTGGGCCCAACTAGCTCACTAAATAAAAATGAGCTGAAGCTCATTCTTCCCATTTTTGCATGCAAAAACATGCTGGACGCAAGCAAACAGGGGGGGAGAACAAGTAACAATCCTAACCCTCACTCATATAATCAAATCTCAATAACTTTTGATTTGGAGCTCCGATCGTCATACCGTTTGTAGCCACGCATTCGCGTCGTCGAGCTCTACAAAACCCAGTCACTAATTAGGTAAGAAAATCACTTCTGTATTCTAATTTCTTCCTTCCCAATTTTGAATTATATAAGCAATTATGTTGAAAATTGCTTAATTCCGGTGTTTAGGTTCGAATTAGCTTAAAGAGAACGTTCAATCTTGCTTCTTTGGTGCTTGTGCAAGGTGAGAATCCTAGAACTCTAGCTAATTCATTAATTTTGTGTTTTGGATACTGAGTGTTGGGAATATGTTTGTGATAATTATGTTAGGTGCATGTAAACATGTGATATGAGGCAATTGAATATGTTGGAAGCTTAATTGGAAGCTTGGAGTGAGTTCTAGTTGCTGGATTTTGGTGGTTGGGGCTTACAAATTCGCCTTGTGGGTTGTCTTGGATAATACGTGGAAATTGGCCAAGGTATGGTTTAGGTTTCTCGTATTTAATATGTAAGGTTTTGTGAAAACTTAGACTAGATGACCATAGGCTAGGTATGAATATTTGAATGCGTTAAATGTTTAGTACTTTGATAATGATTGTCGATTTTGGTTGATTATTAGCTTGGTAACTAATGTTGGTGATGGAACATGATGTTATATGGTGAACTAGTGATAATTGGCAATGTATTAAGGAATGAACTTATATATGTGATGAAGGATGATGATCTTGTTGTTTAGTTGAGTAATTTGTATATGGGATTGTGCATATGAGAGTATAATTGATTAATCTAGGAGGTGGAGGTTTTTGGCATTCTAAAGTGGTATGTTGGGGTGTGGGTATTGAGTTTGTTGTGGTAAAAATGGAGGTTTGAGGTTTTGAATAAAAACTTGATTTTTAACGAACTTCGGCAGTCCATAACTTGAGCGTCAAATTTTGGACAAAAATGAAGTTTGTTTCAAATCAAAGAGGGTTTTACAAGCTTTAAAACGATATAAATTGTGCAGAAAACCGAATTCTGTAGAGAAAGTTATGGACGCCAGAAATCTGGTACAAAAACTGAAAATTTTTAAAATACAGTAGAACCAGAATTTCTGGTGTGTGCCTATGCACACTGATGTGCGCACGCACCCAGCAGTAGCAACAACTTCACTTGTGCCTACGCACGCTTTTGTGCACACGCACACCTGGTGTTTTACCGAAAATGTGCATACACATGCCATGGTGCACACGCACGCACTGGGGGATGCTTTCTGCTGGTGGCGCTCGCATAAGTGAGGCGCACGCACATTAAGTAGTTCCTGGTTGGTGTGCGCACGCACAATTGTGTGCATCTGCACACACTCTATTTTTGCCACTTGTATTTTTATGATTCAGATATGATTTCAAATATCTAAATCTCTATTTTTATTCTTTTAACGCTAGATCTTATTAGTAAGCTTCGTGATAAGTTGGAGTTAGGAAATTAAGGTAACTTGGAGGTGAAGTAAAGTTGAAAAGGTGATGATTTAGGTATGAGAAGATAGATGGCATACATATATATGTATATATATCTTTTAAATTATGAAACTGGCTAATGAAAGGAATAAATGTTACATCTGAGCACTCTTTCTCGAAAGAGTGACCCCAAGAGACGGTGGAAGGTGAGGATCCCCTTCTTTGTTCCTCTTGGTATTGTAAAATCGCCCCCATCGAGATGGTGGGAGGTTAGGATCCCCTCCTTTGTTCCTCCTGGGTATATGAGAACGTATCTCCTAGGTAAACGCAAGGGTTGTGGTTCCGCCCCACTTGCTCCAGGTTGGTTAGTATAGAGGCTCCCGGGTAGACACAAGGGTTGTGGTTTTGCCTCACTTACTCTGGGTTATGATAAACTATGTAAAAAGATGCAAACATATGAGATGTTTATGAATGAATATGAATGATGATCTGAGACACGAGTTTCCCTGGGTAAAGAACCGTGGCTTGCCACCACGTGTTCCAGGTTGAAACTCGATACTATGTTGATCCTACGTCGTAAGGGTGACCGGACACGTATAAATTCGCGGGAATAGTAGCCCCCATTGAGCAAAGTTTTATATATGAAAGTATGAGTTATGAATGATATGAGAAAAAAGCTATGCATAAACTCATGGGGATGCGCGACGGGGGACAGTCCAAGGGTTTCAGACTTGTCGGGTTGGCTTGATAACCGACAGATGAGCCTCATCAGGTATAGGATAGGCATGCATCATGTGCATCTTGTTTGAATTGTTTAATTGTGCATTAACTGGGAATGCCTAACTGCTTATAACATGCTATTTGATATACTTGCTATATGTACTATTTGTATTCTACCTGTGTTTGCTTTTGTTTGCTTGTTTGTCTCTGTAATATCATCAGAGATGGAGGAACGGAGGAAAGGCGGAGAGATTTAGGAACCTAGTTCAGTTTTAGTTAGATTTTAAGGAATCAGTTTAGTTTAAAAAGCCTTAGAAAACCACCCTACTTTATAGCTTCCGTTTTAGTTCTTTAGGTTTATAATCTTACTGTCGGCATTCTAGGATTGCCTCTGACATTTCCAAGACCTTATATTTTATGTGCGTGGCACCTTTACCATGCTGAGAACCTCCGGTTCTCATTCCATGCTATATTATTGTTTTTCAGATGCAGGTCGAGAGGCACTTCGGTAGGCATCTGAAGTTTCTACGGCGAAGTGGTTTACCTTGGGATTCCTTTTTCTTATTTTGATATATGTATATATGTATACGTGTATAGTTTCTCCTCTTATGTATAAAAATGCTTTATTTATGTACCTCTTAGAGGTTTTATGGAGAACCAGGATTATGTATGTGCATTTTT
>NC_029773.3:71713291-71716283 GCF_000817695.3 Arachis duranensis | reverse complement strand
TTATTCTATCCTTTAATTTTATTAAAATAACTATTTATATATATCCATATTAATTTATAAAATCTCTAATTTCTAACTCTAATTTTCAAATTGGATCAAAAATCCTAATTCCCAAATTAAGAAACCTAACCCTAAACCCTTATAACCCAGCCACCGAAACCCCTTCCCCAAACCCAGCAGCCTAGACACACACTGAAAAAACGGGAAACAGAGAGAGAGACAGAGCCTCAACTTTTGGACAAAAACGAAGTTTATTTCAAATCAAAGAGGGTTTTATAAGCTTTAAAACGATATAAATTTTGTGGAAAACAGAATCCTGTAGAGAAAGTTATGGACGGCGGAAATTTGGTACAAAAACTGAAAATTTTTAAAATACAGCAGAACCAGAATTTCTGGTGTGTGCCTACGCACACTGATGTGCACACGCACCCAGCAGTAGCAACAACTTCACTTGTGTGTACGCACGCCTTTGTGCGCACACACACCTGGTGTTTTACAGAAAATATGCGTACGCATGCCATGGTGTGCACGCACGCACCGGGGGATGCTTTCTGCTGGTGGCGCTCGCATAGGTGAGGCGCATGCACACTAAGTAGTTCCTGGTTGTTTTGCGCACGCACACTTGTGTGCGTCCGCACACACTCTGTTTTTCCAGCACTTGTATTTTTATGATTCAGATATGATTTCAAATCTCTAAATCTCTATTTTTATTCTTTTAACCCTAGATCTTATTAGTAAGCTTAGTGATAAGTTGGAGTTAGAAAATTAAGGTAACTTGGAGGTAAAGTAAAGTTGAAAAGGTGATGATTTAGGTATGAGAAGATAGGTGGCATAAATATATATGTATATATATCTTTTAAATTATGAAACTGGCTAATGAAAGGAATAAATGTTACATCTGAGCACTCTTTCTCGAAAGAGCGACCCCAGGAGACGGTGGAAGGTGAGGATCCCCTTCTTTGTTCCTCCTAGTATTGTAAAATCGCCCCTAGCGAGATGGTGGGAGGTTAGGATCCCCTCTTTTGTTCTTCTTGGGCATATGAGAATGTATCTCCTGGGTAGACGCAAGGGTTGTGGTTCCGCCCCACTTACTCCAGGTTGGTTAGTATAGAGGCTCCCCGGGTAGATGCAAGGGTTGTAGTTTTGCCTCACTTGCTCCGGCTTATGATAAACTATGTAAAAAGATGCAAACATATGAGATGTTTATGAATGAATATGAATTTTGATCTGAGATACGAGTTTTCCTGGGTAAAGAACCGTGACTTGCCACCACGTGTTCTAGGTTGAAACTCGATACTAAGTTGACCCTACGTCGTAAAGGTGACCGGGCACGTATAAATTTCCGGGAATAGTAGCCCCCATTGAGAAAAGTTTTATATATGAAAGTATGAGTTATGAATGATATGAGAAAAAAGCTATGCAAAGACTCATGAGGATGCGCGACGGGGGACAGTCCAAGGGTTTCGGACTTGTCGGATTGGCTTGATAACCGATAGATGAGTCTCATCAGGCATAGGACAGGTATGCATCATGTGCATCTTGTTTGAATTGTTTGATTGTGCATTAACTGGGAATGCCTAACTGCTTATAACATGATATTTGATATACTTGCTATACGTACTATTTGTATTCTACCTGTGTTTGCTTTTGTTTGCTTGTTTGTCTCTGTAATATCATCAAAGATGGAGGAACAGAGGAAAGGCAGAGAGATTTAGGAACCTAGTTCAGTTTTCGTTAGATTTCAAGGAATCATTTTAGTTTAGAAAGCCTTAGAAAACCACCCTACTTTATAGCTTCCGTTTTAGTTCTTTAGGTTTATAATCTGAGTGTATATATATATATATTTTATGTAAATATTCTCCGACCAGCCTTAGTTTCGCAGGCTGAGTTAGGGGCTTGTAACCTTGTATTCTTGACTCTCTGTTCCTATTTTATGTTTAGTCATGCCTTTAAATCTTAGTTTCTTCCCACGCAAGTAATCACGTTTCCTGAGCGTTGTGTTTTTATATTTTGCGATTTTTGCTTTACCTTTTATTCAGGGCTCCTCGTATATTAAATCCTTTCAATTATTATACTATATATATTTTATTATAGAGGTCGTAGCGCCTCGCCACCGCTATTTTACATCCTAGGTGTAAAGCTCTGTGTGGTAGGGTGTTACAAATTCAATGGAACAGTACAACAGTATTGGCCTCCATAAAGGTCTTCTATTGTGATATTTGGTTCAGTTTTTTCCCTAAACTTCTTAATTTTCTATTTTTTTATCATTTTTATTTCTATTAGACAGTTTTATGGCTATTCATATTGGGGTGAAACAAATCTTAAGTTTGTTACGGTGAGTTAGATTATTTTTTTACGGTGAGTTGGATTATTTTCTCTCATAATTTATATGTGACTTGCTCGTCATAAGGTCTACTGCAATATTGTTGTAACCAGTAGTCATGACAAGAGTTGGTATTCATCCATAGTTTATATGTTTAATCAAATTTTCTAATAAATAGTTTCAGGGAAGTGCGTTAGAATTGTTGTAGATGAACTTCTCTAAAATATTTTAAATCTAGTAACATGTAGTTCCAAAACTAGTTTACATTTTTTATTATTGTGGGACAGAATTGCAGAATAAATAAATAAATAAAATACTAAGATTAAATATAGAAAGAACAAACATGAGAATTTGCAGACTTTCATGTGCATTATGAAATTTAACTGGAACACTTAATTGTGTTGGTTGCAGTGATTCTTACAATTCTGTGCCTGGGGTAATGGAAGGTGTGTCTTCTTCAAGGGATTATAAAGGAGGGTTTGTGTAACAACGCAAGTTTTTGAAAATCAAATAATTAGTTATTTGTGATTTATTTTATTTGTTGATAATTTTACGTGAAAAAAAATTATTTTACTAAAGGTAATTAAATAGAGTTTCATGATAATTGAAGTTTAAATTAACTAGAATTTTATAATAATTTTTATTATAGTTGTTCACATAATTTTGATA
>NC_029773.3:71699773-71709323 GCF_000817695.3 Arachis duranensis | reverse complement strand
TGATTATTTTATATGATTTAAAATTAATGTTTCGGTGATAGAAAAATAAATAAAAAATTATATCATTTAATTTGAATAATTAACATTGAATTTAAACTATATTTTATAAAAATGTGATTAGTATGTTTATTTTATATTTTAAATTAAAAATAATTAATTGAATTTTGTAATATAGTAATAAACAATATTTTTAAATATTTTTAATAGAATACATTTAATTTTAAAATTATTCTATCCTCTAATTTTATTAAAATAACTATTTATATATATCCATATTAATTTATAAAATCTCTAATTTCTAACCCTAATTTTCAAATTGGATCAAAAATCCTAATTTTCAAATTAATTGAGAAACCTAACCCTAAACCCTTATAACCCAGCCACCGAAACCCCTTCCCCAAACCCAGCAGCCTAGACGCACACTGAAAAAACGGGAAACAGAGAGAGACCGAGAGAGGAAGCTCGTGAAGTCGCCGCTGAGCCACCGCCGCTGTGTCCTACCTGCGCCGCCGTTCACGCTTGTCACCGTCCAGCCATTGGTGCGAGCTCGTTGCCGTCGAGGAGAAGCTGCCGTCGCGTTCTGATCGTCGTCGCGCTGCTGCCACGAGGTCGCCGTCGTCGTTGCTTCGAAGGGAGCCGTAGTCATCGCCGTCATAGTCGCCGTCGAGCATGAAGGGTGGAGGAGAGAGAGCTCGCGTCCGAGGCTGAAGAGGACATGCGGTCTGCGCTGCTGCCAGGGCCCGTCGCCATCACCGTCGCAGACATGAGACGGGGAAAACGAGCAGAACGCGAGGAAGAGGAGGAGTTCTCGTCACTGTTGTGTGCCCAGTCATCGCTGCTGCTTCCAATCCCGCCGTTGATGCTGTTGCGACCATCACCATTGAAGCTCGCCAAATCTGCTCCTACTTCTGGTTTCTGGAATCTGAGAAAACGCCACTGCCGCTGCTGTTTGTTGGGTTCAAGATCGTTGCTGCTGTTCTTGCTCTGTTCTGCCTCTGCTTCTAGTTTTGTAGTTGCTGGAGCCTTTGCCGCCCGGAACCAATGTTGGACCTGCTCTTGATGATTCTGATGCTGCTACGTAGGTTCCGAGCTGCTGTGTTGTTGCCAGAGGAAGGGAACTCGTAGGAAAAACGTCACCGAGGCTGCTGTTTGGTTTGATTGCGTTGTTAATGCGACACTGAGGTAGGGGTTTATTTTTAACGTTTTAATTTAGAATGCCTACAAAGTTATTTGGATAAGTGCAAATGGTTAACAATGGTTAATAATTTCTTAATTGACATTAATGACTTGAAATGCATTTGGAATTAGTTAGTTGTTGTGATTATTCTGAGCTGTGACTGAAATTAGATGCTGTTGTGATTAATTTAGTATAATTTATTAAAGTGAAATATGCTGAGTTAATTATTGAACGGATAATTGATGAATTGAGTTTGGATTGTTGCTGTGAATGTAATTGGTTTTGTTGTTATGAGAGATTAGTTGGTGAAATTAAGCTTGGATTGAGGTTGTGGAAATGTGATTGGTGTGGTATTAAAACTGATTTTGATTTGAGGATGTGACTTGTGAATAATGATTTAATTGTTTGAAAGTGACTAATTACTCGAATTCCTGCTTATGCTGATTTCTTGATTTAGTTGTGGAATTGAAATTTAATTGATGATGGTGGATATGGTTGCAAGCTTGTTTGAGAAATTATTGGTTACTGGATATGTTAATTTAACTGGATAATATTGTGTTGAGTGTTGAATTGATTTAAACTTGTGCTCGGTCTGGAATTATTGTGGTGATGGTTTAATTGTGTCTGCTTTCTGATTATCTTAGAGTGATTATGTCAGGTTGGTTGTTATTGTTGACTTAAGGTTAACTAGAGTTGATTTTGAGGACGGTTAAAGGATTAGAGGTTGATTACTGAAGTATTTTCTTGAAATATGATCTTTAGAATGAAATGGTAACTTTGTTAATAACTAAATAACTTTAAAAATAACTAGAAATATGAAAAGTTGTTGGGATATTAGTTATGAATTCTTGAAGCTGGACTGGTTTACTTTTTAAGAATGATTTATGGAAACTCTGATTTTAATTAATGTTAGGATGTTGGTTGTTAAACTGATTTATGATGAGATGATTATTGAGATTCTGTTGTTGTGATACCTGCTGATAAAAGGGCTGAGTTGTTGAGAAAGAGGGAACCCGTAAGGGTGGCTAAGTCCGAATTTTAGGGGAAGTGTTGTCGAAATTTTATAAAAATATGAGGTTTTATGTGAAAAGTCATTTTAGAAGATTTGAACTTGGAAAATTATATTATTTGAGTTTTATTTAGATGAGAAAAGAATTATACTATTTTGAATTTGAATTACCAAGGAAAGGTTTATGTTTCAAGTTTGAATTATTTAAGAAAGGAATTATGTTTTGAATTCAATTTAACATGAAAAGAGTTATGTTTTGGGCCTGAAATAAAGGATTACTTTTCAGGAGTTTGGTGAATTTTATAATATTTGAATCCGAATGATAAAGAGAAATGATTTGAGCTAAGATGTTGTAAAAGTGAAAGATGTAAAATTTGTATAATATGATTAAATTTGTATAGTATAATTGAACAGAGAAAGAAAGAGGTACTGCATAAGAATGTGAAAGTAATGTTGAATAATGAGAATGATAATGAATGATGATAATGAGAATGATTATGTGATGATCTGCCTCGTGAAGGCAGTCAGATAAATAGATGGTGGGGCGACCACCGAGAGTGCTTCATTGGGATACTTAGCTATAATGCTATTTTGTAAGTCAGAGAACTCTTACAGAGGTATCGAGAAAACACATAACTAGCATATGCTCCTGTAAGTCAAAGGACTCTTATCGTGAGTGTGTGTGTGCTCCTGTAAGTCAAAGGACTCTTACAGCGAGTTTGTTGGGCAGATATAAGTTAACTAGCTCCACCATGCAAGTCAAAGGACTCTTGCAGTGGGTTGTTTGGGTTGCTAGTGCCGCCCTGCAAGTCAAAGGACTCTTGCAGTGGTTTGCCTCACAAGTCAAAGGACTCTTGCGAGGGGCATTGCCAACATTGCCAACAGGGAAGCGTTACCTGGTCAAAGGACTCCGGGTAACGTTGGGAGCGGGTATGTAACCGACAAATGAGCTCATTACCTGCACTAGGGCTAGTCATGCATCATCCTTTTTTGCGCATTTGCATTTGATTGGGTTTGCTCGTTGTATTTCCCTGTGATTGTGATGTTTGTCTTGCTGTGACTTGTTTGTATGTTGAGCTAAATCCCCTGTTTGTACTATTAGTTTGTGAATGTATTAAACTGATTAAGAATTGACGTTTTGATTGAGAATTAATTATGTAACTGAGAGATGGTTAATGTGACTAGTTTTATATTTAGAATTTGTTTTCAATTTAGAGATTTTGAAAGACGTAATTAATTAGCTAAAGTAAAACTAAGAGCATTTTTAAAAAGTTTTGATAAAGATATAGTTTCCTTGGGTATGTTAATTATTTGCATTTTATTTCATTACTTTTACGACATTCCCATTCCCTACTGAGAACGTGTGGTTTGTTCTCACCCCAAAATCTTCCATCCCTTTCAGTGACACAGGTTTGAAGACTCAGTTTGAAGCTGCAGGCGATTATAAAACTTATTTATGAGTTAAGTTTATAAGTTGCGTTGTTTTCATAGAGTTCCCTCGCCCTTGTTACTTTAGTTTTTATTTTATACAGAGGGATAGGAGTTGTACCTGAGTTTCATTTGAATTCTTTTGTATAATATTTATTATTATTAATAACTGTGATTATTATTGCTTGTTGATCTTTGACATGATTTTAATAAACAAAAACAAAATTTTCTGGCTTTTTATTAAAAACTGAAATACGATATTGAACTAAAGGCTCAATATTAAATAGTTAATAAAGAAAACAGGTTAGTAACGCCTTACTTTTGGTACGATCATGACGTACTGGAAGTTGGGTCGTTACAGTTTGCATCCAAGCTTATGGTAAGTAGCTGAACATTGGATCGACTTTGCACATGCTCGTGTTAGTTTGATTAACTTTTACCATTTGGAAAGGTATAGCATTTGAAACTGTTAAAAAGTGTTTAGTTGGTGAAGAATTTCTTGAAGTAACATCACAAGCACAAAAGATGTAAGTCAATTGCATTCTTGTAGTTGTATCTTAGCAAATTATCACAAAAATGGCAAAGAAATAAGATTTTTTCCAACAAATGTACTTTGATAAGATATTAATAAATTGAAAGCTTTCAACCTATTTTTATATATCTAATGTGCTGAATGTAAATTCCTTCTTAAGATTCCACTGATGGGAGCAAAATTTTGGGACACGGAGATTGGAGTTCATGGAAATGGCAATCCATTGGGAAGCTTGATCTGTATATTACAGCTGCTGGGATAAATCCTAAAGGGTATATGTGCAACATTTTCCATTTATTATTTCTTTCAAACTGTTCAAATATTGATAAAATTAATAGCTCTAAGATGTTTGTGTTAAAATATCCAAGTTTTGGTTTAAAAGTTATGATGAATAATACTTAAAAAGCATTTTTTGATCGAAGTTCGTGCCCTGGGATGATTCTGTCGATGTGAATGACATTGTTGCTGGTCTAAAAGGATTCAGAGATGATGATGTGAAGCCATTTTCTTCTGGTTTGAATGCAGCTGAGACTCAGGTTTGTTTGTAGATAGAAATAATTTGATTCTTTTTCTTGTTAATGTAGGAATATATACAAGTAACTTAGCAAGGTAGTGAACTTAAATCTAACGCCATTGACATGAATACATGATTTTATTGCATTGATCTTGATTAGAACGAAAGTAGAGGATTTTCTGCTCTCTATTCGTTGCATGTCTGATTGCGAATCAAAATAATTTAACTAACAACGTAAGCAATAAGTTCTTTTTCTAGCTAGGTTTATATTCCCTGGCTAGCGTTAATTAGAACTAGATATTTAGCATTAGAAGAGGGATATAGAGCTAGCGTTAATTTTTTTTATTGACTTTACATTATTATTGAGGAACCTTCAACATGGGATAGTAGTAGTTAATTACTTTTGGTAGTAGTTATTGTGTATACTTAATTCGATAAAGCACCTCTTCTTATATTATGTTAATTTGTTTGACAAATTAAAATTAAATCTTTCAATCAATCAGTATCTTCTGTTTTTAAAAAGGTAAGTTAATTTCAAGATTTGAAAAGATTACAAATAAGATAAATTAAATAAAATAGTGACAAGAAAAAAAAGATAATCAAATCTCAGGTTTAAAATTGATTTCATAGAGATAATTAATTCTTAAGAAGAAATTTACAATCAGCACATTAGATATATATAAAATAGGTTGAAAGCTTCAACTTATTAATATCTTATCAAAGTACATTTGTTGGAAAAAATCTTATTTCTTTGCGATTTTTGTGATAATTTGCTAAGATACAACTACAAGAATGCAATTGACTTGCATCTTTTGTGCTTGTGATGTTACTTCAAGAAATTCTTCACCAACTAAACACTTTTTAACAGTTTCAATGTTATAGCTTTCCAAATGGTAAAAGTTAATCAAACTAACACGAGCATGTGCAAAGTCGATCCAATGTTCAGTTACTTGCCATAAGCTTGGATGCAAACCCTCCATTATAATCCCTTGAAGAAGGCACACCTTCCATCACCCTAGGCACATGATTGTAAGAATTACTGCAACCAACACAACTAAGCGTTCAAGTTGAATTTCATAATGCACATGAAGGTCTGCAAATTCTCATGTTTGTTCTTTTTGTATTTAATCTTGGTATTTTGTTTATTTATTTATTCTGCAATTCTATCCCACAAGATTGAAAAAATGTAAACTGATTTTGGAACTACATGTTACTAGATTTAAAATATTTTAGAGAGGGTCATCTACAACAATTCTAACGCACTTCCCTGAAACTATTTATTAGAAAATTTGACTAAACATATAAACTATGGATGAATACCAACTCTTGTCAAGACTACTGAGTACAATATTGCAGTAGATCTTATGACGAGCGAATCACATGCATTATGAGAGAAAATAATTCAACTTCACCGTGAAAAAATAATCCAACTCACCGTAACGAACCTAAGATCTGTTTCACCCACAATATGAATAGTCGCAGAACTGTCTAATAGAAATAAAAATCATAACAAAAATAGAAAATCAATAAGGTCAAGGGAAAGAAAAACCTAAACCAAATATCAGAATAGAAGACCTTTATGGAGGCCAATATTGTTGTACTGTTCCATTGAATTCACTCTCAAGTAATATACATTTAATCTTCCTCGAGGCTAATACTCTCTAATTAGTAATTTCTATAGTTTTATAATCAACACCCTTCCACAGTGTTGACTAGTTACTGTAAATTACATTGTAAATAGGCTTGTTGTTTCATATTTAGAATGTCAAACAAATAAACTTTAGAATTAAAAGAAAACATAAAAACATGTAATTGATTCTTCCAACTGTAATAAAGATAATTTTATCAACCATTCCAGCCAAAAAGAAGAAAAAACTAATAAAGTTCATTTGGGATCTATCTGTCATAGTTCCCACAATTAGCAAATTAGGCTAAAAATGATCAAAGAAAAACAAAATTAAACAATAAATCAAAGCTTGACAATTGCCATGCATAATTTCTTGTCAACTCGGAATGACCAAACTTGAACAACATCATCCTTTTCTAGATTGTTAGCCTTTGCAACTTTGACCCAATTTGACATCAGAATATAGGAAATGCTGACTTTGGGCCCTTGTGCATGAACCACTTAATCAAAGTCAACTCGGTGATTTTTTAGCGAGGGTTGGATCAATTTCACTTTTATTCCCTTTTTCTCCTCCGAATTTTAGTTCCGTAGGAAGCAAGAAATCTTGTCCTTGACCACGGTATTGAAAGCCGGTTTTGTTGCGGATTCAAATCCGAGTGATAGAGAGTTTTTTTCGATAAGTAGAGTGATCTTGCTGCCACCCATGTCATGGATCAAGTTCTTGAAATTTTGTGGCAATTCAGAGGGTTTTTGGTTGACTGGTTTCTTTGATTCTTTTTTAGACCGAGAATCCACTGTCTTCTTGGAATTCTTGTTGGAAACCTGTTCTTGATCAGCACTCAGGCCTGAATTCACTGCACTGGGGCTGTTTCTTTCTTGGTTGATTGGTTTCTCTGTTTCTTTCTTGGACAGAGAATCGATTGAGCTAACGGTATTCTTGGAATCCTCCTTTAAAACCTATTCTTGATCAGCAGTGGGGTTGAATTCGCAACACTCCTTGAAGTCTCTAAATTAAGCCTTTCCAAGAAGTTACGGGGAGGTTAAACAGAATATCAACAACTTCAAGTTCATCACCGTTGAAATCAAAATGTTTATTTTGAATAAAATAGTCTGTCTTTGTTCTCTTGATATTCATAGTCCTCTTCTCCTCCTCGTTAGCCCCATTTCTCATGCCGTGACTTCTACCCTCAGATTCAAGGCAGTAACCAAAGGCGTTTGCTGTCTTCCTCTTGCTTGAGAACGGCAACTCAACTGTAGAATCATCACAATCAACAGTAACCAAAGGCGTTAGATCTTTCAGCTTGTTCTTGGCGCTGCATGAAGAACCTGGCCTGCATGGGAACCATTGGCAGCTTAGTTTGGCTGTAGCGCCAAGAACAAGCTGAAAGAATATCGTTAGCTCAATAGATTCTCAGTCCAAGAAAGAAACAAAGAAATCAGTCAACCAAGAAAGAAACGGCCCCAGTGCCGTGAATTCAGGCTTGAGTGCCGATCAAGAACAGGTTTCAAACAAGAATTCCAAGAAGACAGTGGATTCTCGGTCCAAAAAAGAATCAAAGAAACCAGTCAACCAAGACCCTCTGAATTGCCACAAAACTTCAAGAACTTGATTAGTGATATGGGTAGCAGCAGGATCACTCTGCTTATCCAAAAAACACTCTCACTCGGATTTGAATCCGCAACAAAACTGGCTTTCGATACTGTCACAGTAGGTCAAGGACAAAGATTTCTTGCTTCCCACAGAATTAGAAATTTTGGAGGAATAAAAGTGAAATTGATCCAACCTTTGCTAGAAATCACCGAGTTGACTTTGATTAAGTGGCTCATGCACAAGGGCCTATTGTGATAGAAAGTAAACATATCCTATATTCTGAGGTCAAATTGGGTCAAAGTTGCAAAGACTAACAATCTAAAAAAAGGATGATGTTGTTCAAGTTTGGTCATTCCGAGTTGACTAGAAATTATGCATGGCAATTGTCAAGCTTTAATTTATTGTTTAATTCTGTTTTTCTTTAATCATTTTTAGTCTAATTTGCTAATTATGGGAACTATGTCAGATAGATCCTAAATGAACTTTATTAGTTTTTTCTTCTTTTTGGCTGGAATGGTTGATAAAATTATCTTTATTACAGTTGGAAGAATCAATTACATGTTTTTATGTTTTCTTTTAATTCCAAAGCTTATTTGTTTTACATTCTAAATATGAAGCGACAAGCCTATTTACAATGCAATTTATAATAACTAGTCAACATTGAGGAAGGGTGTTGATTATAAAACTATAGAAATTACTAATTAAAAAGTATTGGCCTCGAGGAAGATTAAATGTATATTATTGAGAGTGAATTCAATGGAACAGTACAGCGGTATTGGCCTCCATAAAGGTCTTCTATTCTGATATTTAGTTTAGGTTTTATTTTTCTAAACTTTTTGATTTTCTATTTTTTTATCATTTTTATTTTTGTTAGACAGTTTTATGACTATTCATATTGGGTGAAACAGATGTTAGGTTTGTTACGATGACTATTCATATTGGGTGAAACAAATGTTAGGTTTGTTAGGGTGAGTTGGATTATTTTCTCTCATAATCCATATGTGATTCGCTCGTCATAAAGTCCATTGTAATATTACTCAGTAGTTATGACAAGAGTTAGTATTCATCCATAGTTTATATGTTTACTCAAATTTTCTAATAAATAGTTTAAGGGAAGTGCGTCGAATTGTTGTAGATGACCCTCTCTAAAATATTTTAAATCTAGTATAAGTAGTTCCCAAACCAGTTTAAATTTTTCAATATTGTGGGACAGAATTGCAGAATAAACAAAATATCAAGATTAAATACAGAAAGAATAAATATGAGAATGACCTTCATGTGCATTATGAAATTCAACTGGAACACTTTATTTCTTTGCTTTATATGAGCTTTGGTTCTTGCCATGTAATGTACTCTCTTGCTGCTAATCTTCATTCCATGAGTAATGGAAATTGATGAATTATTGCTGTTATATAGGCCATGTAATTGCAGTGCTAGTGAGGGAGAACCATCAAGTAGTGCTGCACAGGCAACCATTCAAGGACACACTGTAGTTGAAGCTCTATGAGGAAGAAAAACACTGAAATTGATGAACTGTGTATATATTACCATTAATAAATGCATTTAAAATTCAGAACTAAACAAGCCTCCCCCTCCCTTTCTTTTCTCTCTCTCCAAGATAATAGCCCTAATATCATTACAAGGTTGAAATATAATCATACTATTAATGTAT
>NC_029773.3:71699264-71699767 GCF_000817695.3 Arachis duranensis | reverse complement strand
TGTCATTTATATACTTGCATTATGTAGCTATGTAGCATACTATACAAGCTGTACTGTTATTTTAATATGAATTTTGAAGTGATCACATAAATTGACATGAGCCACAATTTAAGGTTGGGATGTAACAATGATTAGGGGTGGCAAAGTGGGCCACCCAGCCCAACTCGCCCCGCCAACTAAAATGGGTTCAAAATACTAGTCCGCATCGCTTTATGACAGATTGGCGGGCTAGCCCGTTTGACTCTTTTTTTTTCTTTGAAAAATAAAATTCATTAAAATTAATTAAAAAATCAAATACAAATAAAAAATAGTCAAATTATAATATAAATTTTTTACTATTTTTTTTAATTTTTAACTTCAATAAAATTATTCAAAATAATATTTGTCAATAGAATCATGTTTATTTTAAAAAATAAGTCACATAATTTGAGTATATATACGAAATTGTAAAATAAAATAAATAAAGTTAATAACTAAAAGAAGAATAAAAACAAAAAAAGGTG